>NC_133368.1:9081164-9206975 GCF_049309525.1 Garra rufa | reverse complement strand
ATAATTTTGTATTTCTCCATTCATGAGACACAAAAGAGTACTTGTGTGCTGTTTGAAAGGCGCTGCTTCAGTGTCTGCGCTCAGAAAACTGGACCAGATTGAGTTCTCTTTTGCGTCATCAAATTTATCCATATGTCTGCTCTTCTCTTACTCCCAGATATTGACAGTTTTGAATGTTTTATTAGTCGTGCCTTATGTCCCACTAGACTGATAGGCTATGATATAAAGTTAATGTACGCATCTAACCTCCTAACCCCTTTTCCAGAATAGGGCTGTGCCTTTACAGCTCGTACCTCAGATTCTCTCTGTTTGGTTTTGGTTATCATTGTCTATTGCACAGATATCATGCGCTTTAAAGCCATATTAGTTTAAACTTCTGATAAAGGGTTTTCTGAATGCACACATCCGGAACATGCGGAACAGAAAGCAGCTGTCACACGGGATGCGAGTACTAAACTAAGTTCTCTTTCACGTCTTATTGTGCTTAAACTGAGAAATACACACAAGCTAACAGTATGTTAAAAACACACATCAGTTACAAAAACTGATGGTTATGTCTGTGAAGGTAAACAGCTGGGAAATAAATTGCATGTTTATATTAGATCTGTGTGGCAGCAGTGTAATATACAATAAATAAATTAATAAATCCACTGTTCTCCTGTCTCCTCTGAGGCTGGGACTCTAAATAGTGTCCTGTACAGCCAAAGACAGAACAATCAGCATGAACTTTCGTTTTGGCGTTATAACTGGTACACCGCTGTCACGTGCAAAAACAAAATAGCAGCACTGTGGGTGGAAATGTGCAGATTAAGGGGCGGTAATATTATAATAAGTTCCCCTTTCTACATCACAGGGGGAGCAAAATCGATCAGCTCATTTTTTTCCACAAGCTTTCAGAGAAAGGCTTACCAAAACAAAGTTTCTAGGTTGTCCTTTTTTATGTTTTCTGGGTTCATAGATGCACCAGGGACCCGGTTATAGCACTTAAACATGCAAAAAATTAGATGTCACCTTTAAAAGAAAAGTTATAGCTCTTTTTATAATTCCATGCAACTATTATGAAAAAAAAGGAAAGGGCATTAAGGATTAATATTGAGGCTTTTTATAGAATGCTCTGCGGGCAAATCACATGCTTCACGTGAGCACAATTCTGGAGACCATTGTCTTACAGGATACTGAGAGGATCTAAAACCCTTTATTTGTGTTTTCCAGTGAAGGAAAAGAGTGTTCAGACTTGGAAAAATATGCTCTTTTGATTATTTTTAGTTAAAGGAATGATTAAGACTTCTAAGAGAGTCTATCTTCTGAGAGTGTGATAAAAAACGACTAAATAATAAATAATAATAAATAGATGTTTCCATTTGTTCTTTTTGTTTTTCTTTGTCGCTTTCTTTTTTATCCAGTGGTCTAGTGCTTAAAGGAGAACTGTCTCATCTCAAAGAGTCCTTTAATTGATAGACTGCTGAATTTCATTTAGCCCACACACATTCTAGCATATACGATTCTTCAGCAGTGCACTAACCTATTTTACCACCCAAGCAATGTTTCATTACTCCCCCACATGAGCCGTCTACCTGAGGGAGTTGTAACGGTGAATACTGAAAGAAATGGAGAGACCTGAAAATAATTCACAGGAAACTTATGTTGACCTTAATATTAAGGTTAACATGAAATCAATTACCTAATACTCATTTCTCATGCACATTATTACAAAGAGAGAGAGAGAGGGAGAGAGAGAAAAAAAAACTCATGATATCAGTTCCGATGCTGAAAATACAGCTTTGCCACCACAGGAATAAATTATACTTAAAATAAATTCATATAGAAAACACATATTTTCATTTGTAATAATATTTTAGAATATTAGTGTTTTTACTGTATTTTTCATCAAATAAATGCCCTTTGGTGAGCATAAGACACTTCTTAAAAAGGATAGGACTATTACTGTCACGCTTCAGGCAGGAACACACAAACAACGACGTAGTAAAAATAAAGTATTTAATAACTCCAACGGGAGACAGGTAGACACAGGAAAACGGAGTGGTAACATTAAAGGCCAACAGAATGCAGGGGAAAACACACACCTTAAATAGACAGACTGATTACAAACATCCAGGTGACAACAATGAGGGAGAAACCAAAACACTCAGAACTGTGGGGGAAAATGGGAGAAACCAACATGAAAGTCCGGGGTGGGGGGGGGGGGGGCAATTACGGACCCCATACTTCTGATCAATAGTTTATGTTATATTACACAAGTAAAATGGGTTATGGATGACATTTCTTATTGAGTTCAAACATTAATTACTTTGTTAGACTAGTCAGAGAAGAAAATCCAGAAGAAAGGATGAGTGAGTGAGCAGCTAAATTACAAATCTAGCACAGTTATAGGGCAGCATTCACAAATTGAAAGCACTTCATCAGTGTAATTCATTAGTTCTCTGTTTTAATTTGTGTATAAAAGTTAAGCCTGCATGTGCGTGTTTCTGTAATCTCTGACCGTGTAGAGAGGTTCAGGTTTGCTACGTATAAAGATATCAGATCCAGCTCATAGAGAACAAACAGCCAATAAGTGGAGAATAACTGGAGTACCCAGACAGTATTGAGCAGACAAACTGTCACCAGCATCAGTGTGTGTGTGTCTGAGAGAGAGGCCTACCTACAGTAATGCCTGCTGCATACTAATACATGCAGTGAGTGTGTGTGTGTATCAGCTTAGACCTTTCCACAGAACCCAAGGGGATGTTTTTGTAATGGACCCTGTCTGCTGGAATGGTACTGTCCCAGACACTAGATATCCGACAGAGAGAGAGGGAGAAAGGGGAGGGGAAGGTTGAACGAGTGCAGGATTTCAGTTTATCAAGAGATGTTGCTGATGTTTCAGGCCACAAATCAGAGCAACAGCAGCCATTAATCTCACTCATCCATTTCATCACGGAGAACGACAAACCGCCCTCGTCGCTGTCGTTTCTCCTCGGCTCGCTCACAACACCTCAAAATATCCACAATCTCCAATTTACTACAGCTCTCGAAATAGTATCCTGTCAGTGTATGCGTCAGTGTTCATAATGCTAGGTTTGACAGATACGCACTCCCAACCCCATCTACTGTACTCCAATGTGACATGATGAACTATGACACTCTCATTACAATCAACAGAGCTGTCGGTACTTTCCACTGATTGAGCCTTT
Source organism: Garra rufa (assembly GCF_049309525.1). Taxonomy (NCBI): domain Eukaryota; kingdom Metazoa; phylum Chordata; class Actinopteri; order Cypriniformes; family Cyprinidae; genus Garra; species Garra rufa. The sequence continues at coordinate 9,203,784 of NC_133368.1, read as the reverse complement.
ACTGGGAAAAAAATACATGTAATCTCAACAACATAATATCTTCTAATAATATCCAATCTTCTTATAATATATTTTCTGGAAAAATATGTTTTTTAGCAACATATAGTTCAGGTCAAAAGTTTACATACACCTTGCTGAATCTACTAAATGTTAATTGTTTTAGCAAAATAAGAGGGATCATACAAAACAATAGTTTGAAAATAATAGCTGAATTCATAAAAATGACCCCTTTCAAAAGTTTACATACACTTGATTCTTAATACTGTGTTGTTACCTGAATGATCCAAAGCTGTTTTTTTTTCTTGTTTGTCCTGAACAGTTAAACTACCCGCTGATCTTCAGCAAAATATTTTAAGTCCCACAAATTCTTTGGTTTTTCTGCATTTTTGTGTATTTGAATGCTTTTCAACAATGACTGTATGATTTTGAGATCCACCTTTTCACACTAAGGACAACTGAGGGACTCATATGCAACTATTACACAAGGCTCAAACACTCACTGATGCTTCAAAAGGAAATAAAATGCATTAAGAGACTGGGGGTGAAAACTTTTGAACAAAATAAAGATGTGTACATTTTTCTTATTTTGCCTAAATACCATATTTTTTCATTTAGTACTGCCCTTCTGAAGCAACAGAAGATACTTACATGTTTCCCAGAAGACACAATAAGTTAAATTCAGTCCCTCAGTTGTCCTCAGTGTGAAAAGATGATCTCAAAATCATACAGTCATTGTTGGAAAGGGTTCAAATACACAAAAATGCTGAAAAACCAAAAGAATTTGTGGGACCTGAAGGATTTTTCTAAAGAACAGCGGGCAGTTTAACTGTTCAGGACAAACAAGGGACTCATGAACAACTATCACTAAACAAAACAAAAGAAAAATCACAGCTGTGGATCATCCAGGTAACAACACAGTATTAAGAATCAAGTGTATGTGAACTTTGTCACATGGACTATTTTACTGATGTCCTTACTACCTTTCTGGCTCTTAAACAAGTCAGTTGTGTTGCTGTATAAGCAGGGTCAGAAAGCTCTTGGATTTAATCAAAAATTATCTTAATTTGTGTTCTGAAGATGCATGAAGGTCTTACGGGTTTGTAAAGACATAAGGGAAAGGAATTAATGACAGAAATTTCTTTTTTGGATGAACTATCCCTTTAAGTGTATTGTTCTGGTTTACATTGTATAATGACATGCAGAGGGGCCTATTAGGCTTCTTGGTCTAGTTAGAAATATTATAGTGATCTGCTTCCTAATGCAGTTGAATAGCACTGCATAACAGAAGCAGCTACTAAAAATTAACAGCTCAGAGACTCTCCAACCTCCTGTGATTTAAAGCCTGTATGTGTGAGCGCCCCTAAACACAGCGTCCACACAGCTAGTGGCCCTATGCGACAAAACAAACAGTCTACAAGAAATACACAGAATGGAGACGCACGTGTTTGCAGTGTACACTTTTGTTGATTATAATGGCAATGTTTTACTGCTGCAGTGCTGATTAGGTGTCATTCCCTTTGCCGTCTAATCAAATGAACTCTGGATTAGAATAAATCGCTCAAAACGCTTTGCTGACAGAGGAAACGATCATGTACATTTAAAGAAACCCTCCTTCAAATATCTCAGGCAATTAGAGCTCATTCCTGTTGGGGTCGTTTTTAATTAACGCACGCTGATGGATCATTCGTTTCCCACAGAAACCATTAAAAGGTCATTACAGCGAGCCAATGATTTCCTATATGAGTATCAAGCGATGGCTAGACTGATACCATATAGCTGCAAGTGACAGATAGATATCAGACTTATCATGTGGAAAAAAATGGATTAGGCTCTGGACAGGTGGAAACACACACTTTAAAAGACATTGAGCTCTGTCACTGTGGCAGATGCTGCCAGCGATGAGAAATCCCCTGAGTTATAGAAATACTGCACGGCAGCAGGATTCAGTTATTTGTAAAGGTTGCCGTGACACAATATCTTGATTTTTAGTTTGAGATCATGTTATTTAAAAAAAAAGTCTGTGTGACGTTTATGCAGGATATAAAAGAACGCTTATGGAAGGCATGGAGACATGTTTATAAGTACATGTCATGGGTTTCCGTTATAGAGGAAGGTTAAAAAACGTATATATATGAGAGGTGCGATTTGATTGACGGAAACACATTAACCTCCTCTTGTTTCTCAACAAATGTGAAGGTGGTTTTAATGATGCATGACACCTCACACCGTGAGTGACAAAGACAACTCACCCATCCATGCATTCCTCTATCCACACTAATGCTACCTAAACACACCTGCTGTGCATAACATGCAACACACAAACATTTTCATCAGTTCATGCCGCTCTTCATGAGGGAAAACTGGCTTTTGGTTTATAACAAGAGAAGAGGGTGGAAAGTAATACTAAGGAAAAACAGGAAGACACAGGAAACACTTTAAAGGGATAATTCACCTAACAATGAAAATTACCCCATGATTTACTCAACATCAAACTACACTCTTAAAAATAAAGGTGCTTTATAAAAGAACCTTTTTGTCTAAATGGTTCCATAAAGAACCTTTAACATCTGAAGAACCTTTCTGTTTCACTAAAGGTTCTTTGTAGCAAACAAGGTTCCTCAGATTATAAAAAGGTAAGCAAGAAATGGTTCTTTTAAGAACCTTTGACTGAATGATTCTTTGTGGAACCAAAAATGGTTCTTCTATGGCATCGCTCGAAGAACCTTTTGAAGCACCTTTATTAAGAGTGTATTCTGGGTGTTTATGACTTTGTTCTTTCAGATGTAACAATCGGAGTTGTATATATAAAAAATGTCCTGGCTCTTCCAAGCTTTAGAATTGCAGTGAATGGCTGTTGAGATTTATAAGCAAAATAAAGTGCATCCATCCTTCATTAAACTCCCTCCACATGGTTTCAGTGGGTTAATAAAGACCTTCTGAAGCGAATGGATACGTGTGTGTAAGAAAAATATCCATATTTGCAACTTTATAAACAGTAGTCTATAGCTTCCGCTAACTGTCGTATGCACGTTCACGAGAGAATGGTGTTCTAGTGGATGACGTAGGACATAGACTTAGAGTAAACTCAGGTAAAAAAATAAAAATACGCTACACTCTTAAAAAAAAAAGTTTTTTATTGTCATTGATGGTTCCATGAAGAACCTTGAACATCCATGGAACGTTTCAAATGCAGAAAAGTTTTTTTTGGATTTTTAAAATATTCTTCTAAATGGTTATTTTAAGAACTGTTCACTGAAAGATTCTTTTTGGAACCAAAAATGGTTTATCTGTGGCAAAATAAAAATACTTTCTGGAACCTTTATGTTCAAGATTTTAGATTGTAGTCTTGTTTTGTTTGGTTGTTTTATTATCTATTTAGCCGGTTTCAAACAACAGAATAAAAAAAGGTAATTTCGACTTTTAACCTCACAATTCTGACTTCAATTCAGATATAATTCAAGATTTATAATAGATCTAGGTATTCAGACTTGATTTGCACATTTCTGGATTCATTTCTCCCAATTTAAAATGTTTATCTTAATTTTGACTTAACATCTCGTCATTCTCACTTTTTTTTATCTAATACCGTTTATGTCTCATAAATCAGTTTTTTTGTTTTCCTCAGAATTGCAAGTTAATAACACATTTGTAATCTTGTGAGTTCATCACAATTTTAAGTTAAGATCTCACACTTTTTTAAGCCACTTTTTCTTAAAATTGTCCCTTAATACGTTTACAGAATGAATATTTTATTAACTAAATGCATTGAGTGGTCCAGACAGACCCTTCCATCCATGAAACTAGGTCTGAATTGCAAGGTGTTACCTTAAAATTGTGAGATATTAACTTTTATATTGCAAGAAATAGAGTCAGAATTGTGATAAAAAGAGTCAAACTGTTCTTTTTGATTTTTTATTCTGTGGCAAACACAGCCAGATATTGGGTCCAGATGTAAACAAAAACTGCATTACATTACAGATGATCACATCTTTATATCTGAAAACAAAAAATGATAAATAAAATATTAATAAATAAATTAAAAAACAACTGACCTCAGCATCTAAGCAAAAGAAAGAAAATGCCTCTCTTTCACTCTCTCTCTCGCTCTGTCCGTTCACCTTCATCTCCTCATGTACTAGAATTACTCCTAATAAATCTTGTTAAGCACTAAATGACCTGTGTTAAGCCAAAGTGATACATTGAATACAGTGTGGGTTTAACAGCACCAGTGTAAGCGAGTCTTTAGAGGGGTTAAGTAAACCTTGCATGGCTCACAGGTCAACAATCCCTCCACATAATAACGGTATTGCAATTACAAGAATGAATGCTTATTCGAACTCCAGCAAATTCAGTTCCAGCATTATTTGCATTTTGTTTTTTTGTTGTTGTTTGTTTTTGCTTATTTACACAATTTTTTCAACATAAACTTAAAGGAAACAGAAAGCATTATTAGCTAATCAAGAAGTTTGACAATCAGGTCAGTCGAACTGTTCTGCAGTGAATTTCAGATGAAAATGTGCATTACTATGTATTACTCACTATATCTATTTCAAATATAAACATTTAGCAGACACTTGTATCCAAAGTGACTTGCAAATGAGAAACATCACAAGCTATTTATCATACAAGAGTCAACAAAATCAGCAGCAGTATTGCAATGTAAAATTACACATGCACTGAATTAAATGTTGCATCTACTCTAAGGTCCATTAATCAGTTAAACATTTCATGAGATCAGGGTGTGCCTAGCTGAATTCTGTCTATTAACACAAATCAAAAATCCAGATCCACAGTAATCGCCAACTTTGACAGAGCAACATCCCAATGGCATTACGACAGATGAATTCAGATAAGAAGCTGCTGTTATCCATCAGATCTCCACCTGAGGACAAACTTAAGCATTACACCCTCTCCAAGAAAGTCTAAACATGAAACTTGAGGTTTTCACAGAACTAGACACGAACATAAACATTGGTCTCATGATCAGATCAGGGATAAGACACTGAATACACAAGGAAAATATGCAGGCTTTGCACTGTTATAAATTACAGTTTCGGAATGGCTGGAAAACTGCGGATGAATTCTAAAAGCTGGGATATTTATGTGCGAGACAGGCACAGTTAAAACAAGTTGTTAAAAGCAAATGGACAGGTGAAAGGTCAAAGTATTCATGGATGTTGGTCAGTCGTAATCCCGCTTTTATCAGATCGCTGGCAGTTACAGGACGGCAGAGGAGAGAGAAGAAAAGTGTCATTTTTACAATGTGGCATTTAAAGAGAAAGCCATCAATGACCTCCACGAGACATCAGGGACTATAAATGTCAACGGCATTAAAGGTTAATGTGAAAGGCCTTTACACCTGCAACACAAACACACACACAGAGAAACACACATTTGCACAAAAACTGACAAACAGGTGTATGTGTTCAGGTAACACATCAATTCCTCGTTCTCTGAATTTTCCCTTTTCTTGGGAACCCCCCCCCCCCCCTCCATTTCATGGAGGGTTAACAGAATTTTTGTGTACTCACTGCTCTTGTCTGTTATTTTTCTGTCTAGCAAAGCATAACACTGGCACACACACACACACACACACACACACACACACACACACACATAGATGCACAGGCTACTGTATATAAACTAGCCAATGAGCTCAGGATGAAGATATTCACATCATTTTTACACTCATATTGATTTTGTGGAATAATGTGGCACATTTTCTGGCACACATACACAAACATACACCACAGCCCTCGGAACAAAAGTTAGATCAATACATCAATTTACATTTTCATTCACCCTGTCAGCTTCAAAACGTGGGCTTGTTCTCTTGTGTGTGTATGGTGTGACAGCATAATGATGTGCTGTAATAAGGAGCAGGACAAAGAAAATGGCTGTCTGACCACACACACACACACACACACACACACACACACACACACACACACACACACACACACACACACACACACACACACACACACACACACACACACACACACACACACACACACACACACACACACACACACACACACACAGCTCTGGCATGCTTGTGCTTTTTTTTCCTAATGATGGTCATGCCGCTCATGGCAATCACATTACCTCTAATGTAGAAGAGGACACCATAACTGAAACCATTATATTCCCATTCAGACATCATAAATGTTTCATCTAAAACCTGAATGTCTTATTTTATGCTCTTGCTTTTGAAAACTGTACAAATCAATGGACAAAGACTAGTGCGACAAGAGAAAAAAAAAACTTTAAAGAGATATTTCTCTCAAAAATTAAAAGTTAAAAAAAAATAATAATAATTATTTCATCACTGTGTAAGTAAAGGGAACCAGAAACTACAAAAGCCCATTTCCACCACTGAATAAATTATTTTTTTTAAAAGGTAATTGTGACTTATCGTACTATTTAGATTTTTGTTTTCTTGCAATTGTGAGTTTACATCTCACAATTCTGACTTTTCCCTCAGAATTGTAGGACATAAAATCACAATTGTTTTATGTAGTCAGTAGGGCTGGGACACGATTAATCGCGATTAATCGCATCCAAAATAAAAGTTTATGTTAACATACTAAATGTGTGTTTACTGTGTATATTTATTATGTATATATAAATACACACACATACATGTAAAGCCTTTAAAAAATACTTATATGTGTGGATAGTTATATTTGTATTTAATTTAGATTATATATAGAATTATAAATATTTTATTTATTTTAATTTAATTTTTATTTTCAGTTTTCTTTAATATACATGTTTGTGTGTGTATTTATACATACATTATATATACACACAGTAAACACACATTTAGTATGGTAACATAAACTTTTATTTTGGATGCGATTAATCGCGATTAATCGTGTCCCAGCCCTAGTAGTCAGAAGTGAGTTATTTAGTCAGAATTGTGAGATTTCTCGCAATTATGAGAACATATCATTTTTTAGTTTATATCTCTCAATTCTGAGAAAAAAAGTGACAATTGTAAGATATAAGTGTGCAATTGTGAGAAAAAGTCAGAACTGCAAGCGAAAAAACTAAGAATGGCGAGAATTTTTTATCTCGCAATTGTGAGTCTATCATGCAATCTCACAGTTCTGAGTAAAAAGTCAGAATTGCAAGAACATTTTTTTTTATCTTGAGATACTTTTATCTTGCAATTCTAACTTAATTTCTCACAACTGTGAGTTTATTTCACTCAATTCAAAAAAAAAAGTTAGATTTGAGTTTTAAATTGCGAGTTTATATCTTGCCATTCTGACTTATATTAAAAAAAGGTAATTGTAACTTATCTTACAATTTAGATTTTTTTTCTTGCAATTACGAGTTTACATCTCGCAATTCTGAGAATTGTGGGACATAAACTCACAATTGTTTTATTTAGTCAGAACTGAGTTTTGTGAGATTTAGTCAGAATTGTGAAATATAAACTCACAATTCTGAGAACATATCAGTCTTTTTTTCCTCAAAATTTGACTTTTTTAGTTTATATTTCTTAATTCTGAGAAAAAAGTGAGAATTACAAGATTTAAGTGTGCAATTGTGAGAAAAAGTCAGAACTGCAAGCAAGAATTGCAAGAATTTTTTATCTCGCAATTGTGAGTTTATATCATGCAATTTTGAGCGTATTGTTATGAATCTTATAGAATTGCGAGAAAGTTATGAAAATTGGTACTTGGATAGAGGACAGTCTCATCGTTAACCACAGCAAATTTGGAGTCTCTAACTCAAACTCGCTAGCGCCACCAATGGGCCAAATTTGCACTCATGTTTCTGCAAATAACTTTTTAACCGTAAGGTCTAAAAGCAAAATAGTTTTTCCTCTGATTTCTTGGCTCATTTCGAGTCAAATGCATGCAAAAATTTTAAATTCTACACATCAAGTTTTTTCACAATTTTGAATACTTACGAAAATGATTTTTAACCTTACAGTTCTTAGAAAAACGTATTTATATAAATAATTGTGAGTTTTTATCTCGCAATTCTAACTTTATTTCTTGCAATTGTGAGTTTATATCACACAATTTTGAGAAAAAAGTCAGAATTGCCAGAAAAAAGTCCGAACTGCAAATATATACGAGCAAATCCGAGATATAACTGAAAAAAAATCAGAATTGCACGTTTTTATCTCACAATTTTAACTATTTCTCGCAAGTGTGTTTATATCTCGCAATTCTGACTTTATAACTCGCAATTACGAATCTCACATCTCTGGGAAAAAGTCAGAATTGTGAGATACAAACTCGCATTTGTGGAAAAAAAAAGTCAAAATTGCAAGAAACAAACTCTCAAGATATTTTTAGCTTGCAATTCTAACTTTATTTCTCACAATTATATCACACAATTCTGAGAAAAAAGTCAGAATTATGAGATTGTATCATTCAATTCTGGGAAAAAAGTGTGAATTGTAAGATCTCCATTACCTATTTTTATTTGTATTCAGTGGAGTGAATGGTTGTTTTAATAAGAAACTGTTTGGTTTACAATATGTTTCAAAATATTTATCAAAATATCTACCTTTTGCATTCATACAGGACTTGAGCTTGAGGGTGAGTAAATGATGAAATATACAAATTATATTTATACGTAGTTTTAACTGATTAAAGATAATTTTAATGGGCAAGTACAAAATTACAGTCTCATCCTAAATCCCTTATATCTCTCCCACATCTATTTCCGTGATGACTGTGATCATAAAATTGCTCCATGTTTCTGCCAAAATGCATTATTGGACAGTGCCAGCTATTCATTTACGTAATGGCTGTTTTAATTGTGGAACATCAAAAAGATGGGAAATCAAACTTACCCATTAACCAACATAAAAACAATCACACTCACAAAGCTTCCGCAATGGATTATCATTGCCTTACTAAGCAAAAAAATAAATAAATGCATAATTATTTCCAAGTCCAATAAAATATATTTAAAATGATAGAAAGCTTGTAAATGTCAAGAAAGAAATGTATGCAGCAATAAAGCGATGACCTTTATTATTTTAATTAGATGGGTGATTGAAAGTGGACATTTATGGTATTGTGCTGGAAGATTTAAAAAAAAAAAAAAGAAGAAGAAGAAATTTAGAGTTATCTGTAAGACCCACAGCTGAAAATACGTATATAGATATTCTAAACACAAGTCTAGACAACCCTTGATAAATCATCAATGTAAATTAAAATAGAACTGACATATAAGAAATTGCTGTCTTTAATTTATCAAAGGTTGGCCTTTTGTAAAAGCAAGCACTTACATCAATAATAAAATAAGAATTCTTTATAGTAATTTGTATTATTTCAGCTTAACACATTTTCTAAACAACTGTGGCTCAGGGGAAAGTATGAAAAAATCACAATGAAAGAAAAAAATTCTAATGTTCCAGATCATTTTATTTTGATAGTAACATATTCTTGAGTGAAACACTTACACATCTAATAACATAATTCTTTTTGGCTGTGAGCTTTAGCATTAATTGGCTCATTGCTTCATGGCTACATTAGATCTCTGCTGTAATTGCTTCCTGTCCTATTGATTTTCGAGCAGAACGGCTTACTGGTTTGCAGATATACTGTTAGATCTGTTCACCTGTTTTCTGCTTAACACATTTCATTAACCATCTTTCTCTCCTTAGAAGAGCCTCCTCTTCTGATTGTCTTTAGATCCAATTAAAAACGTAATGAAATCAATTACAAGTTGTAATTAGACAGCAGTGCATGATTGCAGCAGTGAGATATCTGAAGACCCAGAACTTGCTGCCTCTTAGACCATATAGTCTGGCTGTCCAGAAGCACCCACTCAAAGATGGATGTGAGGCACAAACAAAAACATCTCATTCCATGCACCCAGTGAGCAATTACCTGATCATGGGAAACAATCACATGCCTTGTTTTTCTAATTTAATTTCATATCATTCAGAATGTTCTTTTAAACCCCATCTGAATGTTACCCAGAGCTCTCTCTCGATTACTCCACTTTCATCAGAATCTACTCAACCTCATGCAAGAATCTCCTCACAATCCTCTTTCCACCCCTCCTCCATCTCCCTCCTGTATCCCACAAATCCAGGCAGACCGGGGCTATGTCGGCCCATGAATGAATCAATATTTTCATTTCAACACTGTCTCAAATTTCAATTAAAGATGAGTACAGTTTCTCCAGACTGCTCTGAGGGGCCGTCAATCACAAGACCCATGCTGGCCCCTCCTCAAACACATGTGTCTGCCACTCTTTTTATGATCATACTTCATTTCAAGGCATGCTTTTAAAAAAGAAAAAAACATACACACAATGTACACATGCAATCCATTATAATTGGTGAATGGACATCCAAACAGGTCATAAAAGGATAAGCTAAATCTACAGTTTTATGAGCTGCCAGTATTCGTGTGTTTATGTCACAATCGGGAAACATAAACATATTTTTAAATGTTAAAAATCAATCTATGTTATGTATTTTATTACTTTTTAGCAAATAATTTTCACTTATTGCTATGAGTGTGATATTGCGTTTATACAACAGTTTGACAGCACAAGTGTGTAAATGAAAAAGGGACACCAGTGGAGTGTCTTTAAAAACCTCTTTTGTACGACCTACTTCCTTCCGCCACGGATTCAAATCTCAGTTTGACAGCTGAACAGCTGAGCCCAAGCCTTTGTTACTAATTGGAAAACATCACTTTAGAACTAATAACGAAAGAACATTGAGTTGTTTAATTGAAAGCTTATTGTATTACTGTATTAAAAGTATTCTGAGAGAGCAATGGACTGGGCGAGTGTGATTACATGCATCTGATACAGCATTCATTCTTCAGCTCAATCTCATACGCACAATAAAACATTAGTTTAGGCAAATCAGTCAAAAGTACAATGGCAGCGCTCTGATATACACAACATAAAATATACATTATATTTATATAAAATCTAATAATATCTCATGTTTAACTACTATAGAGACAGTGGCAGATTTTTAGAACAGCGGTTCCCAACCGGGGGGTCGCGACCCACTAGGGGGCCTCAGTGATCCTCCAGGGGGGCCGCGAGATATCTTAAAATTAATTTAAATATTATCCTATAATTGTTTAATCTCATTATTAATGTGCTAAATAAATGAGAATAATAAAAGCACAGCCTCTCTCGTGTTCTGTGATTGATTGCTTCAGACTCGGCGCAGCAAGCCTCAAAACTTCCAAACGCTGGACGCAAACTAATGTTATATCTCTCGGCCGCATGCATGAAGCAAATCGTCGTGCTAACGTAAAGGTAAAAACGATTAGTGTCATAATAACAAACTTGCGCGTGCCTAATGTATAACACTCGTGTATATCAGAGTCGTACATGAGACACGCATAAGTCCGCTATTGATTCACAAACTGCGCGTTCTCGGGGCTCTGATCCCTATCGTGTTTTCGTGAAATTTCAAACATTTGCCTGGTTGTCCAAATTAATGTGGGTGTTTTAAAATGGATGTTCACCGATAGAAGAGGAGTGAGGCTCGGTGTTTATGAGCATCAGGCGCGCACTGACAGAGTTCACTGATCCTGTCTTTGTCGAACCTTCACATCGATGTTTTCAACAGATTTAGAATGTATTTGCTGTAGTTTGAATTTGTGTATTAATTATTAATGGATACAAACAGTAGCTATTCAGTCAGTTAAGTTCAAAGGGATAGGTTTAGTGGTCTTTTGGCATCTCCCTGTTGATGAGGCAGGTTCACTTATTTAAGAAAAAGTACTCTGAAGTTGTAAAGAATGTCTGAAGTAAAATAATTTTAAAAGTTAGAATTGAGCAGAGGTTTTCTTTAAAGATTATAAGGTATATTTTAAGTTTTAATTTAAAGTTTGTTTGAATTTTGAGTTTTTTTTAATAACATGCAGTAGAAGAATAATAAGGCAAAACAAATGTTTTGGTTAATAAAAAAGGTTTAAAAATAAATACTTTTTTCTTTACTGCGGAAGTACAGTATAAAAGGACATGTCAGGCATAGTGGGGCCTTGCAAAATTGGCCGGAGAAGGAGGGGGGCCCCGAAGTAAAAAAGGTTGGGAACCCCTGTTTTAGAAGGTCTGGCTGAGGTAAGGCTGCTGTCGGCAAGTTAATGAGCACTCTCCGAAAACGTCGAAGCAAATTGTCAAATAGATGTTATTTTCATTAACAAACTGTATATTTGAAATCTAAAACTCTTAAAACTACATTCCGTGACACAAAAACAGTATTATTTTAAAAATGATAGTGGATTTAGGTGTCCACCACGACACTCGCTTTGAGAAAAAAACGCAATACTAACGGTGTAATGGTTGGAGTTCTGTTATCACTAGAATATCGCACTCCTCTCGGGCCAATCAGATTCGAGTAACAGAAAGAACTGTTATATAAAATATAATATACAATTTAATTGACCTTTTATTTATTTTTTATTTTTTTTTTTCTAAAATATTTTCTTATAGTTAATGTATCTGGTTTAAACTGCAGTAGCAAAACTTTTCATAATTTTTCAAGTAAATTTATGGAATAAATAGCAGCATTTATGTACACACACAATGTTCAGAAGGCTGAAAAAAGTGAAATATGAAACACAAGATTATAATATTGAATATAATATAATTATATATCAACATAATTCTTTACATTTACATTAAATAATGCAATATTTTTATATTTTGAGCCAAATGCTGCCGTGACTGAATGTACATGTTGGCAGATATCTCGCCACTGTCTGAGTGTGTCTGGTATTGGGTTGATCGACAGAGGCAAGCCGGCAGCTCTTTCTTTTTTAGCATGCCGTAAATCGTCAGCAGCTTTGGAGAAGCACTGCCAAGGTCTTCAATAATTAAACTAATTAACAAAGCGATTAGCACAATGTGATGGTGCTGACAGAGCACGGGCAGCAGCGATGATGGTGAAGTCTGGGTTTTTTTGTCTGGCAGTGGCAGAACCACCAGAGAAACATATAATGAGCTTTAATAAGCAAGGGTTAATGTTAGCAAAGTAATCAAAGCAAATCCAATACACAACATTCACTCGGATTACAAAAAGAGGCCTTTTGTTGGGCTGAAATGTTTCTATACGCCTAGGGGTGAATTGGTTGTTACATATACAGTATTCCTCAACATATATACAGTATTTTCCCAGCGCGGAGAGTACTTATTTTAAATAGTTGTGTTGTTCCATAAAACATAAGACATAAAGCTGTATGAAAACATGAATCAGTAGGCAGTTCATTAAATATAGTCTGTAACGGCTGCATTGTTTCCTTGGTAACTGCAGCCTTGACCTTAGCCGTGTTGCCCAAGCGAGTTGTTTTTCATGTTCCCCATGCAAGGCCTTCCACTGCTACATGTCACTCTGAATGATTTTTATGTGCCTCCATCATCATATTGTTTAGAGATAAAGGCCTATGTTGCATCCTATTTCCCAAAACAGTTGGAGGTAACAAAGGTTCAGATCAATACTGGAGTCTGAACAGAACAGGCTGCGGACAGTCTAACAGGCCTCTTGATGAAGTCAGTCATGGCTCATGTTAGTGACAGCCACCCAGGAGAGATATTAACTTAGTAATATCCAATTTAAATCCTCTCACATCAGTCCCGTCCCTGCCTACAGGCAAAGAAAATGTAAGACCTTTACTTTGATTGAGACAAACCAAATCAACTAACTCACAATCAACACAATTTTGCTTGTAATGGAAGGTAATTCATTTTAAGAAAGGAAACGTCAATGGAAAACTTTGGTTAATCAATTAATTTGATCAAATATTTCATTGAATTCAAATATACTACAGTCGTGGCCAGACGTTTTGAGAATTACATAAATATTGGAAACTGGAAAAGTTGCTGCTTAAGTTTTTATAATAGCAATCTGCATATACTCCAGAATGTTATGAAGAGTGAGAGAGTCCTTCTTTGCCATGAAAATTAACTTAATCGCGAAAAAAATCTTTCCACTGCATTTCATTGCTGTCATTAAAGGATCTGCTGAGATCATTTCAGTAATCGTCTTGTTAACTCAGGTGAGAATGTTGACGAGCACAAGGCTGGAGATCATTATGTCAGGCTGATTGGGTTAGAATGGCAGACTTGACATGTTAAAAGGAGAGTGATGCTTGAAATCATTGTTCTTCTATTGTTAACCATGGTGACTTGCAAAGAAACGTGTGCAGCCATCATTGCGTTGCATGAAAATGGCTTTACAGGCAAGGATATTGTGGCTACTAAGATTGCACCTAAATCAACAATTTATAGGATCATCAAGAACTTCAAGGAAAGAGGTTCAATTCTTGTTAAGAAGGCTTCAGGGCATCCAAGAAAGTCCAGCAAGCGCCAGTGTAACAGGGAGTCAGACTGAGACGTGCGGATCCATTAGCAAGGCTTTATTGAGAAGTGTCGACAGGCAGGAGTAAACGCCAGAAAACAGGAACAACGTAGGTAATCCGGGAAACAGTTCAATACTCAAGCAGTGGTTGCAATGGCAGGCAGCAGGAATCAATAACGGGGTACACAGTCCAGGGTCATACACAGGAAATCCAACACAGAAATAAACGCTCAGAATTACGACCATACGGAACAATAAGACTTTGCAAGGTGGCTGTGTGTGTGAGAAGCTTAAATGCTGTCCGTGTGATGAGCTGCAGCTGTGAGCGGTAATCAGTAAAGTGAGAGCAGCAGGTGAATGCAGTGATTAGTGCAGTGGCTTGTGGGGAATGAAGTCCATGAAGTGTGGTGCAAGAGTTCATGATGACAGGATAGACCAGATACGTGACAGCCAGGATCGTCTCCTAAAGATAGAATCATCAAGAACTTCAAGGAAAGAGGTTCAATTCTTGTTAAGAAGGCTTCAGGGCATCCAAGAAAGTCCAGCAAGCGCCAGTGTAACAGGGAGTCAGACTGAGACGTGCGGATCCATTAGCAAGGCTTTATTGAGAAGTGTCGACAGGCAGGAGTAAACGCCAGAAAACAGGAACCAGGAACCAGCCAGGATCGTCTCCTAAAGAGGATTCAGCTGCGGGAACGGAGTGCCACCAGTGCAGAGCTTGCTCAGGAATGGCAGCAGGCAGGTGTGAGCGCATCTGCACGCACAGTGAGGCCAAGACTTTTGGAAGATGGCCTGGTGTCAAGAAGGGCAGCAAAGAAGCCACTTCTCTCAAAAAAAAAAAACATCAGGGACAGATTGATCTTCTGCAAAAAGCATGGTGAATGGACTGCTGAGGACTGGGGCAAAGTCATATTCTCCGATGAAGCCTCTTTCCGATTGTTTGGGGCATCTGGAAAAAGGCTTGTCCGGAGAAGAAAAGGTGAGCGCTACCATCAGTCCTGTGTCATGCCAACAGTAAAGCATCCTGAGACCATTCATGTGTGGGGTTGCTTCTCATCCAAGGGAGTGGGCTCGCTCACAATTTTGCCCAAAAACACAGCCATGAATAAAGAATGGTACCAAAACACCCTCCAACAGCAACTTCTTCCAACAATCCAACAACAGTTTGGTGAAGAACAATGCATTTTCCAGCACGATGGAGCACCGTGCAATAAGGCAAAAGTGATAACTAAGTGGCTCTGGGACCAAAACGTTGAAATTTTGGGTCCATGGCCTGGAAACTCCCCAGATCTTAATCCCATTGAGAACTTGTGGTCAATCCTCAAGAGGCGGGTGGACAAACAAAAACCCACTAATTCTGACAAACTCCAAGAAGTGATTATGAAAAAATGGGTTGCTATCAGTCAGGATTTGGCCCAGAAGTTGATTGAGAGCATGCCCAGTCGAATTGCAGAGGTCCTGAAAAAGAAGGGCCAACACTGCAAATACTGACTCTTTGCATAAATGTCATGTAATTGTCGATAAAAGCCTTTGAAACGTATGAAGTGCTTCTAATTATATTTCAGTACATCACAGAAACAACTGAAACAAAGATCTAAAAGCAGTTGAGCAGCAAACTTTGTGAAAACTAATATTTGTGTCATTCTCAAAACTTTTGGCCACGACTGTACACTTGTAAAACACATGAGAGCTGAAAAGAATGAAATATATTTTTAGCAATCTATATCTGGTCTACAATCTATAATGCTGGTCAACATCAGCTTAGGTGTTGCTACTAATGGAGACCCTTATAACTGACCAAAATGAGCTTCAGATGAGCATGTGCAGGCAAATGCTGCTCTACACTCACTGCTTATTAGAGACATGAAATGTGCTGCATCTCTAGGGAAGATGAAAGCTTGGGATGGCTGAGATTCTGGCTGGGGCTTCCTGTCTCTGTAAAGGTCAGCCCCAGCCAGAATCTCAGCCATCCCAAAGGTAAAAAGCAAGATTTTAATGCCTCAAAACTTTTCAGTTAAAGGGGTCATCAGATGCAAAACTCACTTTTACATGTTGTTTGAACATTAATGTGTGTTGGTAGTTTGTGTACACAACCACCCTACAATGATGAAAATCCACCCAGTGGTATTTTTTTTAACTTTATAAGTAAGAACTTTTTTAAAATCAGGTCATTCTTAGCTTCTTGTCGGTGTGACGACACAAAGACAGAGGCTGCTCCCATGATAGTTGATTGACATGAGCGCCTCAGGTGCAGGGGACGACAAGAATGTTTCGATTGAGCGATTGAGGTGTTCTGTTGTTGGATGTGATAATGAACAGAGCAGTGGTCATTTACTCCCAACATCTGAGCTGCTGAAGATGCAGAGGATTAATGCTACTTTTGTTTTTGAAAGGGAAGCGCCAATCCCGATCTACATATGTACGTCTATGTTTGTGCAAATCATTTGTGATGTAGCTTCACCAACAGCAGAAGTGAGTGTAAGGGGTTTTTATGCATCTTTACAAATGGCCTTTCTTAATAATGTGCTAGTTAGCAAGTTTCACAGCTAAACGTGGCTAAAGTAAACATTACGGCTCATCATCCCATGGCAGAGAGGGGCGGGGCAAGCAGAGCTCATTAGCATTTACAGGGACATACAATAGCTCGCTCTAAAAAGGGCTGATTTTGATAAGGCACCATTGAGAAATTTTAATCAAAATATGTTATAGACTTCTCATTAAGACCCTAAAGAATCATATCAACTTGATATGATGAAAATGGCATCCGATGACCCCTTTGAAAAAAAGGACTATAATAATATTATTAAATTATGCATAATTACATGCAACTAACCCTAAACCAAACCCTCAGCTTAACCCTAACTATATAGTACATGTAGTTAATTAATATTACTCTATACTTGTATAATTTTATATTTAAAGTATGATAATAATAAATGTATAATTACACTGTAACAAAGGACACCATAAAAGAAAGTGTAACCTAAACATACTACCGTTTTTCTAAACTGTGCTCCAGTCCTGCATTTATTTGATTAAAAAAACAGTCAAAATAATTACAATACAGTATAAAATATTATTACTATTTTAAATTATTAATAAAATAAAAACAATAATACATTTTATTTAAATGAAATGTATTTCTTTGCTGCAGAGCTAACTATCAGCAGTCATTACTCCAGTCATGTGATTTGTAATGTGATTTGTTGCTCAAGAAATGTCTTTATTATTATTTTTATAATTATTTATTTTTAATATCATTATATTTAATTACAAAAAATAGTATGGAAACTGTAATAATTTTTTTTACAAGATTCTTAGAAAAAAAAAAGAACTGACTGTAGTAATATTAATAAATTATGCATAATTACATGTAACTAGCCCTAAACCAAACCCTCATCCTAACCTTAATCATATAGTAAGTACACATAGTTAATTAATATTACTCAATACTTAAATGTTTAATTATACTGTAACAAGGACATCTTAAAAGAAAGTGTAATCTAAACATACTACAGTTTAAGACTGTCATCTGTAATTTTGTTTTATTTATTTAAGAAATAAATAATGTGAAAATATTATTACAATTTAACAATTTTTGGTGATGTAAATATAATAATGATCATTATAATTTATATTATAATAACATATTTTATTAAAATAATATTTTAATAATATTCCATATAATAATATTTTTATATAATTTTATATAAGTATATAAACTGTAATAAATAAATAATAATAATAATAATAATAATAATTATTATTATTATTATTATTATTATTATTATTATTATTATAGATTGTTTGCTAGATAAGACCCTACTTTCTCAGGTGGGATCATTTACAACCCGATTTGGGATTGTTCGAAGCCGCATTTAAACTGCATTTTGGAAGTTTAAACACGGGGCACCATAGAAGTCCACATAGAAGTACTTTGCTATCATTAATATTTATAATTTAATAAATAATTTCTTTACGACTAAAGAAAGAAAGATATGGACATCTTGGATGACAAGGGGATGAGTACATTATCTGTACATTTTTGTTCTGGAAGTGAACTTCTCCTCTAACCTTATTAATTTAATTATTTTATTAACAAAGGTATCATAACTTTGATATTTACTAAAAGAATCCTTGTAATCATACCAAATAATGCTCTTTTTTTAATCTTGCCTGAACTAAATTATTTAATGTAGAAATTACATTTGATTTTCCATAGCTCTAATATATTTTTCCCCAGACCCCCAAGATTGAAAACCCAGGTTCCAGAGTAAAACCGTGGCCTTGTCACAAGCGTGTGTGTGTGTGTGTGTATAACAAGAGTTTGTGTGCTTCACTGCTGGTGTATTGATTTCTTTTTGTTGTCGGCTGAAGTGAGTTTACCTGTTTGCGCTGCCTATTTGGGTGACTGTACATGGACTCTGTGTGTTTGTTTGTCAATTAGATTGCGCCTGGGAGAAGATGGAGTGTTTTCAGTATAGTTGGAAAGCACCTCACTTTTCTTCCCCTGGCATTTACAGGTAATCTGACATTTTCAGGTAATCTCCTGCAAACACACTTGCAGTTAACTGCTCCTTAGGGAGCGATGGGCCTGAGAGTGAGAAAAGGGCTATTGTTGTCCAGAACGACTAACACGGGGCGGGGCAAATTTACAACAAAGGTGACCTAGAGAGGTAGACCCATATGGCTGAAGAGGCCAGGAGGGCCAGGGTGGCCTGGACCGTTATTACCACAGCATCAAGGGACAGTTTGAGAGCAATTACACCCCAAGATCATAACTCTCCTCCCTGCCCCCACACAGCTGTAATGGAGGACCTTTCAACCTACACAAAATGGCCTCCTAGCCATTCTCATGAAAACAGAAATAAATCAGAAGAAAGTACTTGCTGTAGTGGTAGCGGCCCGATACAGTGTGCGCATGTGTGTGCACGTGTTTGTGATTGCAGGGGATAATTGGAGAACGCCGAACCGAGATGGATTGATAAATTTGACTGGTCACATATTGGATATGGTGGGAAGATGGTGCGTTGGAGGGCATCGCGATTAATTTTGTGAGGCTGTCAGTTGCTCTCTGAGTGTGTGATTGGGATATATTGGCCTAAAGGCTGTGGGGAGAACTAATCAAAGCCGTAAAGGCAAGCAGGTCCTGACATCTCTTAAATGATCTTACCTGTTTGCTGCATGTTCTGAACAACTGGCTGTAATGCGCTGTAATGGCTGACTCTCAGTGTCAAAATGTTGTTGATTCTGGTCTTTTGCAGCTTTCTGGAAAGATTACAAGTTGACAGTTTCAATGATTGCTTGCCACTCATGCTGAAATCTGTGCTCTCATGAAGGCAATTGTTGACAATTACCTGAGAATTACCTGAGGTGTTTCAAACACTTGCAAAGTGGGCATTTAAACAGGTTCATGACTCCTGAAAAACAATGGTCAGTTGAGGAAAACAAAATTCAGGCAGTGTGTTTTCTAAACAGAAGCTACTTAGATAAACGGTAGATAGCTAAGCTACAGCTAAAGATAATGTAAAGCAGTTTAACTAAAGGCTAACTCAGCAGCTTAACTCAGGCTACTCTTGTCTGCTGTACAAACCAACAAAAAGTAGCTAAGTGCATTAAAACTACTCTTGAGGACAAAGTGTGATTTTAGTATTTGGTTTCATAACACAAAAATACTGATTGTCTGAACACACGAATGTCTAAAACAAAGTTATATTTGCAGAGTTGTTTGAAAGAGTGTGTCCATTTTAAACATTGTGGAAAAACTGATATATAATACAGACAATATACAAAGTCTCTGTAGTGGTTAAACATAAGATATAATTGATTTTCTGTAAATCTAATGGCCAGTCTTTGGTCTCATTAATCTATTATTTGTTCCAGAGCAAATAGTTTTGGCTGAGGGTAAAATCTCATCACTTCATATTTTATGCAAATTTAATGCTGTATATTAGAGCGCTGCCTTTTTACTTTTGACTGAATTGCCTAACAACTTTTATGATGACTGTTGTTGTTTATTAAATATTATTTTATAAATAATATTTTATATAAATAATTGGTGTTATTCAATAATAGTATTTAGTAGTAGTATTTAAAAATGGTGTGTGTGTGTGTGTGTGTGTGTGTGTGTGTGTGTGTGTGTGTGTGTGTGTGTGTGTGTGTGTGTGTGTGTGTGTGTGTGTGTGTGTGTGTGTTCGTGATGGTGATTTTAGTTACATTGTTCCGCCATTACATGGCGACAAGACTGTTTTTATAAGTGAGGCAGCAATAAAGACTTTTTTAAATTAAAAGAGGCTGAAACAGGGCTGTAAACAAAGAAGCTATTTTTACTTTCAACAACATCTTGTAAGACAGAGCCAACAAATGCACTGAGCAGCGCTGTCATCAGAGAATCACCCTTAACAGATGAAAGGATAGTACGACAAAGATATTGCTTCCTCAGTGGACATTTATACTCAAGTTTTATTGCGAATATGAGATTGACCTGAAGAATGAATGTTGTATCAGATGTAGGTAATCACACTTGCTCAGTCCATCTCTCTCATAATATTCTACATAATACAGTGAGCTCTTAATACAGTAATACAATAAGCTTTCAATGAAGCAACTCAACGTTCGTTACTAGTTGTAAAATGATGGTTTTTTTTAATTAGCAACAGAGGCTTGGGCTCAGCCGTTAAACTGTCAAACTGAGATTTAAATCTGTGGCAGAAGGAAGTAGTTCCCAGTCTAAAGTCACAAGTTCCTATGTATTTACACACCTGTGCCATCAAACTGCTGTAAAACTGCAACATTACACCCGTACCGGTGCAATATGATTGATTACCTAATTACATCTGTTGTCCGATATACAGCCATATCACACAGCTACTAGTGTGAGTTAGTTAGTTATTTGGGTTTATTGTATATAATTAAATTATTTTTCTTTATTTATGCTACTTCCATTTTACAGTATGTTTCGACCTGAATGTGTGGCGTTGTAATAACGAACACCCAACTCAGAAGTTGGAGCTTCCCACATGGGGACCCAATTTAGTGAAACATTTTATTTACAAGAACCGTCTAAACAAACTGATTCATTAAAATGAATCAGGATTCCCAATGCTATTTATAACATAGAGAGCCATTTAGGACCAAGCTATCCACTAGAATAAATCAAACTTTTACTCTATATGAAAGAAAAAGAACTTAGGTAGGACAAGCAGTTTGGGCAATGAATGGCTATAGGTGGATGGATTTTCACTCCTAGTGTAGATGAGCTTTAAGCCACAGGGTCTATGTGTCAGCACAGCCATTTTGGCCACCGGTTTAACCCTTTGCCAGTTTTGCCGCTTATGTTCTAAACTTATTATCCCACAATGCTGTAAGGGTGAAGGGTGAGGGTTTTAGCATAGTGTTTGTGATATAGAACGATATAGCGGTCAGGTGTAGGGGAAAGGGTAACCACAGGTCAGTGTGGTATTAGCGGTGGGTTTAACATGCTTTTCCCCTCTCTGTCTACCTCAACGGCTCCACCCAGCCTGGGTATCTAATGGTGGCCTTGAGTGATTGTATTGATTTTTTCCTCAGGATTTCCTGTTTGTAAAGCCCCCCTCTTTCCACTTTTCCCAATTGTCGTTATGTGCCGTCCATCACATACAGCATTCCCTGCGTATCGCACTTTACCAGGGACCTACTCCCAACTATCTGAAAATGAGTGCATGGAGGGCACATTATAAACCTTATCAGCTTGAATATTAATTTAGTTGATGTAACGTTGGTCCAGTGCTAAATGATTTGAAGAGGCGCTGGCAGGATTAGCTTTTACAGTACCTACTGTGTATTCATTCAACTTACTGCTACATTTACAAAAACTTCTGTTCAGACTTAAAATCATTGTTTTATGTAACAATTTTATGTAGATTTTCTTTCATATGGAAGCCACGCTAAACAAAATTTATAAAATACAATGATTTTTACTCAATAGGGATGCTTTTTCCCACACTATGAATGAATTTTGTGTGGCACAGCTGCTTACCAAATAAATTAATGGGCATAAAACATTCAAAGAACTTAAGAAAACTGGACATTATACAAAAAATATGTAAAGTAGAGTAAGTAAGTAATCAGAACAGCGTAATAACAGCGTAATAATAAATCACAAATATTTCTCTCATCTAAGGTGTGTTGCATAAAAGTATCTGCTAAATGACTAAATTTAAATGTGATGTAAATGTATTTATTATGATTTTATGCCCTATCTAATATTGAGGTCAATTTCCAAAAGCTTTATACTACAGTAAATTAAGTTTCTACCTTGATACAGCTGAACTCACATGTACAATGCTGCAAGATGAAAACCCTCCCACTGAGATCAGCTTGAACAGAACGAGTTAATATATTATACAGGCAAAGAATATGTTAATAACACAAGCAAAAAGAGGCAATTACATTTCATCATGCAGATCTTGCGAGATTAACAATGCACTACTAATAACATGCCAAACATTACATACATTTCGAAAGCACACCTAAGCCAAAATCCTAGGAATAATCTGGAATAATGCAGTCATATGTTTGCAGTGGTTACATATTGACAACATACCACAGTGGAGGCATAAACAGCTTTATATTGCACGTGAATATGTGAGGATGTGGTTGTTATAATGCCTTTGCCATTTAAAGAAGGCTGTATGGGCGGTCCATCAATCCCCCGAGGACATGCAGAGGTACTTTCAAATAGATGAGGCCGCAAGCAGCTGGGAACCTTAATTGCTGGTGACACTCAGGAGACTTCCTCCGGGCAGGACAGTGTTTAGATAAGAAATGAAAATGATCAGAACAGGTGAGCGAAGCACATGCTTGGGCCTCGTCTTATCTCTTGCATTCTGCAGACAGTCCTCTGGGCTGGGTCGCATACATATGGAGCACATACAGTGTGAGAGCTCAGAGACATGCAGTGCTGCTGACAGTATGGAAGATATTGGAACAATCTGTGATTCACATGCTACATGAACATATAATAAAAATTAATGGCATAAAAATTCAGTCCAATTCTCATATGCAATTAGTCTGTTCTGATTAATGTGAAAAAAAAATGGCATGCGAATGTCAGTGTCAGTCTGAACAGATGCACTAACAGCTGTTCAATCAAATTAAAATGTTTAGTGCAATGCATTTTCCCACTGAACATTTGTCTTGGTGTAAACAAGTCTATATATATGTTAAATACTTAGGTGTTTGTTCACATCTTTAACACTAAAGGTGTGGTCAGATTTACTGTACTGTTGCTCTGTAAAATTTTATCGGTAAAATCCAGTCATTTCAATTGCAACATCAAATGCACTCTTTGTTGAATTTTGCGTAAGGGTTCAAATTTTCTAAATTTTCATCGTTGGCCACAAAAAGGTGCTTGGCTAGAAAAACTTGAAAAGCTAAAATGTTTGCTTAAATGGCTAGTTCACCCCAAAATGAAAATTCCGTCATGAATTACTCACCCTCATTTTGTTCCAAACCCACAAGACCTTCATCTTCAGAACATAAATTAATATATTTTTAATGAAATCTGAGAGCTTTCTGACCCTGCATAGACAGCAGTGCAACTGACATGTTCAAGGCCCAGAAAGGTAGTAAGGACATTGATGAAATAGTCCATGTGACATCAGTGGTCTTTAAATGTAATAGTTGTGTTGCTGTCTATACAGGGTCAAAAAGCTCTCAGATTTAATCAAAAATATCTTAATTTGTGTTCTGAAAATGAACAACGGTCTTACAGGTTTGGAACAACATGAGGGTGAGTAATTAATGACAGAATTTTAATTTTGGGGTGAACTATCCCTTTAAGTACAAGCAATAACAGTAGTGATATTTTTCTCATGTATTTCCCATTTTCGTTCACATTTTATGAACTGACACCTTTGTAAAGATTTACAAGCTCATCTTTATGGTCATAAAATTCCAATAAAGCCTACAGGTGTGGTTGCTTGCTTTGATTTTTCCCATGACATCAGTCTGTTCTCAAGAGAAAAACCTAATCTTCTCATCGTAGAAACCCTGTCGTAAACAATGTTCATGAGGTTTACATTTAGCCACTTAAATGCAAATCACCCCGCTTCTTTGTTCCTGTGAATCGAGTGGAAACTTGAGAAATTCTCTTTGAGCTTCTGAAGAAAACAAGGAAATACCTGTGAGAGCAGATCAAAGATGTGAACATGTCAGATGGCATCTACAGTACAGCCAATTCTGAATAGAGGAGACATCAATCTGGAAAAGAATTACACCAGTTTTCTTTAGTGGATCATAAGTACTTGTTTGATTTGAAAAGCTCGCATCAGTGCGGGTCAGACTATTAACCAGCTCCACTCTACATAATGTCCCAGTTCCTAATAAAGTTACAGGGCAATTGGCAAGTAACTCACTTTCATTAACCCATCAAATCCAATTATATACTGCTAAGCAAGTGTTAATTTTAACCCTTTTACTTAAGTTGTCCTGACCAATTACAGCTCCTTTATAGGATTTCTACTACCTGATCTCATGACAAAGCGTACCTGTGGGGAACTAAATACGAACCAATAAGTACATATCACTGCAGTTTCCATTAGAAATGAACACCAGGGGCCTCATTTATAAAACTTTCTTATGCACTGATTTGATCTTAGAGTGTTCGTACGATCAAATCCACGTCAAAGTACAGATTTATAAAAACCGTCTTTGACGTGGAAAAGTACTTATCTCCACGTCAGATTCCAGCTTGGCGTACGACCGTTTCCTTGTGGTAATGCCTGGTATTGCAGATAGTTCAGCCTCACTATAATTTGATTTCTTGCGCTCCTTTTTACTTGCCATTGTCACAGAGTTTTTGCTTTAGGAATGAGCTCATTTTATATGTTAATTAATTAAGCAGGGGCGTTTCAACGGCGGAACATTCAGCTGCACACAATTCCACGATCATTTGTGATTTATAACCGAATGACTGGCGTACGCATGGATTTCGTGGTACGTTCGTTTTCTCTGAATCGCTCTTACGATCAAATCAGAAAAGTTCTTAGATAAAATCAAGGATGGTTTCTACGCAAGTCTTTATAAATGAGGCCCCAGAGGTGGTAAAACAGCGAGCACTTATCATCGTTTTCATACACAGCTATAATTACAGCTCCATATGTTTCATTTTCCAAACGTAACAAGCTTGTTCGGTAGCTCAGCCGGCACCAAATTGAACTTTGGTTGTGGAATCCTTGGGTAAAAATCCTGTGAAAAACATGACTCATGATTAAAGAGCTGAACGATGAGAGATGGAGAAACAAGCTAATACGGCATGATTGCGATTTGCGTTTTTTATGTCACATTCACTTTGGTAATACTATCAGGTAGGTTTAGGTGTAGTGCAGATGGTACGTTATTTTAACCCTTAAATGCATGAATGTTTCACCAATCATTATTACATATTCGGGTCTTTAGCGACCCGGACCAATATATCCAGCACAGATGAATCTCTAACTTCTGCAATAGCAAAAAAATGATATTTAAGAACAATTACAGAGGAATAAAATAAAGCATATTTCGTTACCTTTTGAAACTGAAGAAGGGTTAAATCTGAGCAGATGATTTTACGATCGATGTCATCTTCAGAGCGCACTTCCACAGTACATTCAGCTTTTGGCTTATATTCACGACCTTAACCATATTCTCAAAACTATCGTTTTCAATAACTTCAAAGCCAATATTTTGATCGCTGGCAGCTTATTCACCTCATCCACCATCTAAACAGTGACACATATATTTTACAGCATACAGTAACTGCTCTACAGTAAAGCCATTCAAACCAGTTTAATTTTTTCTGACGATATTCTGTTGTTTTATGCCTGCAATAGCTATGCATGAAACATCACATCATTATTGTCCATCGAACAGTGCCACCTCAAAGA
Source organism: Garra rufa (assembly GCF_049309525.1). Classification (NCBI taxonomy): domain Eukaryota; kingdom Metazoa; phylum Chordata; class Actinopteri; order Cypriniformes; family Cyprinidae; genus Garra; species Garra rufa. The sequence continues at coordinate 9,177,561 of NC_133368.1, read as the reverse complement.
ATAAAGGTGAATTGCACATGTTGAATCATCAGATATTTACATATTTTTGCGCACAAAAAATATACTTACACTACTACACACCTTGGGTCTCTAGCGACCCTATACACTTTTTTACAAAAAAAAAAAAAAGATAAAACAGATATTCTTTTGTATTTAGTTATTTTTTACTTGTTATATTGTTTACAATGAATAGATTGAGGAATACTTAGAAAGTTGATGTCAAACTTGAAAAAAAAATGGAGGGAGAGGGTAGTAAACGACGTCCCGGGTCACTAAAGACCCGAGGTATGCATTTAGGTCACAGAACATTAAGGTCTTTGCACACTAAGTCCAAAATTGTCATCCGAAATTTTTGCACATTAAAAACTAAATATGACTTCATGTTGTGTCAATCGCGTTTACACACTGCCTCCAAAACGTTCGTTCGTCATAAAAAAAATTAGATCAGGTTCAGTTTTCTGCGTTTTCACATCCATAGCAAGTCTTTTGATAGGAAAGGATGACAAATCTGAAAAAAAAAAAAAAACGCACATAAGATTTCGGACCCAGTGTGCAATGACCTTTAGAGTTACAGCGCTATTCAATGAACATTTAAAGTCAGAACTACGGTGACATGTACAAAACCAATGTCACATAAAAGGTACCATATGTAAGTTCATCTGTTTCGGGGAAAAAAGCAAACACTGTTGTAGCGCCACTTAGTGGACATTTTACATCGAATATGTCACGAAACGTACATGCCGCTATGTATTACCTGTCCTGCGAAAAAGTTCCCACAGGTACGTTTTCATCATGAGGTCAGGTTGGATTTCTAGAAGAGTCAACATCACATACTTAGAAACAATTTATTTTTGTCACTTTTTTGTATTTGGTGTTTGTCTGCACAATTATCTGTACTAGTCGTGCTCTCTGAGATGAACTCAAGTGAACTGAACGTGGGTGGAGTTGTTGTGTTGCAGTCTTCATGTGGCGTAAACAGACACAGTCCCTTTCACTTTTATTCTTCTAAGCATACAATCATCCGTGAGATCGAAGGACATAAACACTGCTAAGCGCTCAGAGATATTTCACTCGAGTACACATATGCATATCCATTTCCAACACTTCCCTCAAGTGGAAAACAAAGACTGGTCTTCCAGTCATATTGCCCGCCACCTGCTTTGCATCCACTTCACTGTCAGTCCTCAAATGTCACTTGGGCCACTGCTGGGGACTCACAGCTAGTTGCACACCTGATGCCCTTTAACTGGATTGAAAGGTCAAAGCACCATCCTGGGAGATGTACTGTACACAAGTGTATTGAATTAAAGTGGAAATAGTACAACGAGGGTCCGAAATACAAGCAAAATGTAAGCAATATGTGAATGGCTTTAACTGCAACAAAAACATCGTTTGTGTCTTGCAACTTTTACCTTAATGGAATTTGAAATATTTATTTATGTAAGAAGTATTCCCCCCGGAACTAAATGTGGTGACATAAAACCCACATTAAGCCACTAAAAGACATATGAGGAACAAAATCACAAATACAGACTCGAGATAAAGACTGACCCATGTTATATATGATGACACATGTGACTAAATGCTGTTTGTTAAAATTGTTTTCAAGAAAATTACCAATTGTTTCTCTAGATAAGACCCTTATTCCTTGGCTGGGATCATGTAGAGCCAATTGAAGCTGCATTGAAACTGCAATTTTGACCTTCAAACCATTGAAGTCCACTATATGAAGAAAAATCCTGAAATGTTTTTCCTCAAAAACCGTCATTTCTTTTTGCCTGAAGAAAAAAAGATATGAACATCTTGGATGACATGGAGGTGAGTAAATTATCTGGAAATTTGAATGACTATAAATCAGGACAAAATTCTGGGCAAAAATCATGTAGTGTATTTCCAGACTTAACCAATCAACATCTTACTATCGGAGGATAAACCTCAATAAGGTTGTTTGCTACTCTGTGTTTGGCAGTCATCTCGGCTTGGCTTATCTCCCACAAACATGCTATCCACATCACACAGACAGCTTTCAAGTCAGCAAACAACTTTAATGAAAGAAACATGCAATCAGAATCACTTTTCACTCACGGGCCTTAGATCCATCCTTCCTTTGTTCCTCAACTCTGACATACTGCTTTCACAAATATTCTAACATCTTATCATGATCAGCACTCCCCTTGTTCTTTGACGTGTTTTAAGTGCTAATCCAATTTGTACAGGCTTATGTGCCATCCTAATTTCAGTGCCATTCAACTGCAAAGAAAGTAGGATGGAAAAATTACCAATAGATTAATAGGAACAAAAAGAAGAAAGAAAATCAAAAGAGCAGCACTTAAAGTTACAATGCTAGTCGAGCATGTTGGTGTTGCTGGAAAAGCAATACGTTTCTGTCAGCATTTGTTGTCCACCATTAACCCAGGCCGTAACAAATACAAGGAGGTTTATTGAAATTCTGAGGCTGGACATTTATTGAAACTGGTGTTTCTGCGTTTTCATGCGTGAGGACATATATTGAACTCTAACAGCAATATAAATGCCTGAACTTGACAGGCCATATATGAATAAGGTGAAGAGTGTGCGGCTGTGTGTTTGAGTGTGAGTGGTAGATGAGGGTCAGTGGAGTTTACGGGCCTCCTAACAGCTGTAACAGCCGTGTTTAAGGAGCGACATACCTCTGTATATATTGCTGCATCCTGTGCCTGTTCACACATGGGGGAGCATATTCAATTTATATATACATATATACACACACACATATATATATATATATATATATATATATATATATATATATTATACACTATCAGTCAAAATAGACTTAATTTTTTTTAAATCTCTTCTACTCACCAAGCCTGCATTTATGAAACATTATACACTATACCATTCAAAAGTCAATATAATATTTTTTTATTATAGAAATGAATACTTTTATTTAGCAGTGATGCTTTAATTTGATCAAAAGTGATGATAAAGACATTTATAATGTTACAAAAGATTTCTATTTCAGATAAATGCTGTTCTTCTGAACTTTATATTCATCAAAGAAACTTAAAAAAAATCTATTTAGCTGTTGTCAACATAATAATAATGAATGTTTTTAAGCAGCAAATCAGAATATTAGAATGATTTCTGAAGGATCACACAACAAATTCATCTGTAAAAATATTTCAACATTTGACTGTTTTTTTTTGTACTTTGAATCAAATAAATGCCGGCTTGGTGAACAGAAGAGACTTCTTTTAAAAAACATTAAGTATCTTACTGTTCAAAAACTTTTGACTGGTATTGTACATTATATTGTAACTTTTGGGCATTTTCAAAACCTTTGAAAAAGTAAATGGTCAACAGTTTGAAATTAAAAACATCTTAATGATTGTTTCTTACAAACATGCAGCTTTTCACTTTACAAGACATTAACTGATGTTAAGGTGGATTTTTGTGATATTTTTATCAGCCATTTAGACTCTCATTCTGATGGCACCCGTTCACTGCAGATAACATATTGGTGAGCAAATGATGTAATGCTAATTTTTTTCTAAATTATTATTAAACTATCTTGGATAGTCTGAGGGTGAAAACATTTCTGCAAGTTTTCATTTTGGGTGACATATTCTAAATCTAATTCACATGTAAGTACCACCACTTTCCCTTACAAAAAATACTATGGTATTTCTATTAAAATATACCATATGTGATCCTGGACCACAAAATCAGCCTTAAGTAGCAAGAGGAATATTTGTAGCAATTGCCATTATAATACATTGTATAAATCAAAATTACGGAGTTTTCTTTTATGCCAAAAATCATTAGGATATTAAGTAAAGATCATGTTCCATGAACATATTTTGTAAATTTTCTACTGTAAATCCACTGCTCAAAAAAAATAATAAATAAATAAATAAAGGGAACACTTAAACAACACAATGTATCAAACTGCCCACTTAGGAAGCAACACTGATTGACAATCAATTTCACATACTGTTGTGCAAATGGAATAGAGAACAGGTGGAAATTATAGGCAATTAGCAAGACACCCCCAATGAAGGACTGGTTCTTCAGGTGGTGACCACAGACCACTTCTCAGTTCCTATGCTTTCTGGCAGATGTTTTGGTCACTTTTGAATACTGGCGGTGCTTTCACTCTAGTGGTAGCATGAGACGGAGTCTACAACCCACACAAGTGGCTCAGGTATTGCAGCTCATCCAGGATGGCACTTCAATGTGAGCTGTGGCAAGAAGGTTTGCTGTGTCTGTCAGCGTAGTGTCCAGAGCATGGAGGCGCTACCAGGAGACATGCCAGTACATCAGGAGACATGGAGGAGGCCGTAGGAGGGCAACAACCCAGCAGCAGGACCGCTACCTCCACCTTTGTGCAAGGAGGAACAGGAGGAGCACTGCCAGAGCCCTGCAAAACGACCTCCAGCAGGCCACAAATGTGCATGTGTCTGCTCAAACGGTCAGAAACAGACTCCATGAGGGTGGTATGAGGGCCCGACGTCCACAGGTGGGGGTTGTGCTTACAGCCCAACACCTTGCAAGATGTTTGGCATTTGCCAGAGAACACCAAGATTGGCAAATTCGCCACTGGTGCCCTGTGCTCTTCACAGATGAAAGCAGGTTCACACTGAGCACGTAACAGACGTGACAGAGCCTGGAGACGCAGTGGAGGACGTTCTGCTGCCTGCAACATCCTCCAGCATGACCGGTTTGGCAGTGGGTCAGTAATGGTGTGGGGTGGCATTTCTTTGGAGGGCCGCACAGCCCTCCATGTGCTCGCCAGAGGTAGCCTGACTGCCATTATGTACCGAGATGAGATCCTCAGACCCCTTGTGAGACCATATGCCGGTGCGGTTGGCCCTGGGTTCCTCCTAATGCAAGACAATGCTAGACCTCATCTGGCTGGAGTGTGTCAGCAGTTCCTGCAAGATGAAGGCACTGATGCTATGGATTGGCACACCCGTTCCCCAGACCTGAATCCAATTGAGCACAGCTGGGACATCATGTCTCGGTCCATCCACCAACGCCACGTTGCACCACAGACTGTCCAGGAGTGGGCGGATGCTTTAGTCCAGGTCTGGGAGGAGATCCCTCAGGAGACCATTCTCCACCTCATCAGGAGCATGCCCAGGCATTGTAGAGAGTTCATACAGGCATGTGGAGGCCACACACACTACTGAGCCTCATTTTGACTTGTTTTAAGGACATTACATCAAAGTTGGATCAGTCTGTAGTGTGTTTTTCCACTTCAATTTTGAGTCTGACTCCAAATCCAGACCTCCATGGGGTAATAAATTTGATTGTCATTGATAATTTTTGTGTGATTTTGTTGTCAGCACATTCAACTATGTAAAGAACAAAGTATTCAATAAGAATATTTCATTCATTCAGATCTAGGATGTGTGATTTTAGTGTTCCCTTTATTTTTTTTTGAGTAGTGTATATCAAAACTTAATTTCTGATTAGTAATATGCATTGCTAAGAACTATATCTGTATACAACTTTAAAGGCGATTTTCTCAATATTTTCAATTTTTTTTTTTTGCACCCTCAGATTCAGATTTTCATATAGTTGCATTTCAGACAAATATTGCCATATCGTAACAAATAGATGGACATCAATGGAAAGCTTATTGGTTTGGCTTTCAGATTATATATAAATCTTAATAAAAATGACCCTTATGACTGGTTTTGTGGTCCAGTGTCACACAGTATCAAATAATAATGGCACTAGTATTTTAATTAATTTATTTATTTTGGGGTGCACTTCATGCAATGCAGTAGTTGTGTACTAGTTTTGTATTTGTTCTAACAAGGTCATGGCAGGCATGGAAAAACAATGCAAAATTCAAGTAATAAAATGCTATAATATAATCAAGCATTCAACAAAATAAAATAATTAGCTCAACTCTGAAAAGGGATAAAACAATATCTTTGGTTGTTGGCAAATGGCAGTGTGTTCAATCTAATTGTATGTGTATTTTGGCCAAATATATTTGTAACTTAATATATTATGGCCAAAAACAAATCCAATGACAACACGGACAGTTACGTGTCATGTCCACATCCTTGAAAACAAAACAAAATATTACCCATATTACATTAAATATGATTTACTTGCAGACAAGATAAACATTGTTGGTGCTGACATATTATATAATTTATTAAAATAAATACTGCATTGAGAGAGAGAAGGCGAGAGAGAACGCATAGAAAACATAATCAATCACCCATAGCATTGTGTATGTTCCACAGCAAACAGTGCATACCTTTATGACAAGAAAGAGTCATAAAACTAAATTCCTTAGCAAAACTTCAAAACAAAGAAAACTACTGGCAGCATGACAGGTGTTTATGTACACACACAGCGTGTGATACGAGTTTACCCTGTACACCCAACAGCCATGCAGGTCGGAAATGAACAGAGCCAGTACAAGAACTCTTGATAAAATGGCATTGACTCTTCCATCCATTCTGCAAATCATGTTCTATGTAGAGCAGAGGTTTTTTGGTCCAGACCAAAAAAGGAAATGATACATTCAGTCCTGGATCACTTAGCATTCACATTGTCATTTTTAAGCCAGAACCTATAGATATCAAAGAAAAGACATAGGAACTGCTCACAAACTGATTTTATGACATATATTTTATGAACTTACTAACTGATCATCCAGAACTGCTGTGTACTGGGCTAAATGCACTTTTTGTATATGTACATTTGGTTGTATTTTTGCAAGTTTTACACAACCAGCAGCCATGTAACTAAACTAAAAGAAAAAACTGAAAAAAAGCACATGTCTTGGGCTGTAAGCACCACACTGAGCAGACCCAGGTGTGCCTCACCGTACTGACAGGGGTGTATCTCATAATTAACTGGCTATTGTAAAATGCAGAGACTAACGTATAGAGGTATTATTAAACTAATACATAGTTTTTATATAGGCCTACATAGGCAGTTACACACCTTTAAACATACACCCAAAAAGAAACACAGACATTCACACTTATTCTGTTTTTGAAACTGCCATTACACAATCCTAAAAACATCGTACTGACGTCAGAGTCGATTTCATTGCAACAGCTTTTGTCCACAAAGACCACGATTGATCCAAGAAAGCAATCATTATTTGCTTGTGTGATCTGACCGCTGTCCTGGGTGAAATGCCAGGCCGAACATTCAGTGTCACTGTGGTTCTGGTTGAAATAAACAAAAAGCCATGAAACAAACATCAAGAAATTCTCTTTTGATCCACGGAATTTGAACAACATGTCCTGCATGTGTCCTCTTACCACACACTCAAACATACACACACACACACACTCATGATTTTCACTGTATCTGTTAATACCACCACAAATAAAATGGAAAAACAACAGAAAATCCACAATTTATCTTGTTTTTCCTCCATATCCGAACAAGTTTGCTTTGATAGCTTCACCTAATGCGTATAAGACAATAGCAGTGGATAGTTTTACTCTTGATCCTCATGGGCCTGAGTTGCAGAGCATATTTCTGTGAGTTGTCGCTGTCAAGGGAATGATTGTGTTTTCATATCTGATGTAATTTTGCATCAGTGTTTTCCTCATGTTACTCTGCTGCATTATGCTGGTGTTGCTCTATGAAACTCCTTCTAGAAGTCACAGAGCCATTGAATTATTGAAAAATAACACACACCCGAGGTGGTATAATGCAGCAATTTTTCAATAATTCAACAGACCGGAGCCAATTATTTTGTTCATACCACCGTCACCACACCTGACATTGCTCAGACGTTTTTTTTTAACTTTGTCATGGAGAAATGGATGAAAGTGTGCTTTCCATGTTTAATAAAAGGCAGTTTAATGGGAAAACCATGCTATTTCTATCCTATTGTTGGTAATATTTGTGTGCATGGTCAGATTTTTGGTTTTGTTTGCTGTTGTAGGCTGTAAATAACTGAAATAAATTGGCAAAGTAAGATGGAACTACTTCATAGCTGAGTGTTTACTGGAAAATAATTATACACCTAAACATTCATAATCTGATCAGAATTAAGCATTCAACAGAGCTTTCAACAACAACAAAAAACAGCAGTGTGAAGAATCTTCAGTCTCCACAGAAACAAACAAAATTGAAATGACATGAGTTGGTGTAAATAAATGACGAATTTTAATTTCCAAATAAACTATGTGAGATTTATTTTATAGCATACAATATCTTCTTCAGGCTGAACATCTGAAGAAGGAAAAAAACAAGAAAGAAGAGATGGAGAAAACCACAGCTCTGTCACATAAAAGTGTATTCAAAATCCTCCCAGAGGTTTCCCTTCCTCCACCTCACATAACTACTGAAACTGACGTGTTATTTATTAAAGCTCAACAGGCATGGAAGAAAAAGGCTCCTGCCTCCCAAAACAAGAATCTACTGAAGAAACGCCTGTGATTACATTAGGAGTAAATGAATCCACTGTGCCTTTTACAGAGCACTGATTTAATTTGAAACTCTGAACACTGAGGACAACACTTCCTGTAACTCAATCGTCTGATGAACGCATCGTAATAAATCTGATTTTATAGCTGGCGGGGTGAAGATGCTTTGCATCAGCAGTCCATCCTTTTCCACATGAAGAGGTCAAGCGTCATAAAGGCATTTAGATGCCATTTTAGATACACCTAATCTAATACTACAATAAGTACTTAAGGCCCAGACTCACATAGAACACGTTGAAATCATTGCTTACGTGAGCAACAAAATGTTATCCACGTGTCTCCACATTCTCTAAAAATAGTTGTGATTGTTCATTTCCCTTTCCATGATGCATTCAGCGTAGGCATTGACCGATGATACAAAGGTGCTGTTTAAACGTTTCTCTCACTTAAGGGGGGCTACAAACTACTCACACCCATTTTGAAAGCAAAACCAGCCACTTACGTGATTTGTGCAGATCTGAAGGCTTTTTTATTTGGGGATGTAAAACATTTGTAATACAGTACTGGTCAGTCTGCGCACGTTCGTTTGAGTGCAAGTCGTGGCTACCTGTGGCCAATCAAGTAAGCTTTCCATGGACTACTAAAAATAATGTGAGGCAGCTTTTCTCCACAATATTACACATAGCAACTTAACGACAAGAAAAAATGGGTCGATATCAACACAATAGTGCTTACACACAAGCTGCATTTATGTTGTCAGGTGCAATAGTGCATGCACTGCATCCTTAAACAGCTCTGCCAAGCCTCCATGTGACAGAATCATACAATCTGAGGAAAAAGTTCAGCCAAAAATGCTAAATTTCCCCATGATTTACCCTTAAGCCATCCTGTACGTAACTTTCTTCTTTCAGATGAATACGTTCCTTTTGGAGATTTATTAAAAAATGGCTTAATGGCATTATAAAAGCATTATAATGGCTGTTGAGATTATGAAGTTCAATAAAGTGCATCTATCCATCGTAAAAAGTACTCCACATGACTCTGGGGGGTTAATAAAGGCCTTCTGAAGCAAATCAATGTCCATAAATGGCAGTCTCTATGTTCCACTGTAGTATCTTCCACAAAATGTAGGCATAGCATAAGCTCCAGTGAGAATATGCTATTTTAAACAAAGAAAAAACAGTAAATATTTTTTTTATAACTCCTTGTTTCGTACTTTTAATTCATGACTAAAGATTCCTTTTGCTCTTTTCTCTGCACTTCTGCATTTGTCACCGCATTTGCACTGAACTTTGTTAATGAAACATTATTTATTAACCCTTGGAGCCGTGTGGAGCACTTTTTACGATGGATGGATGGATGCACTCTAAATCTTAACAGCCATTCACCGCCATTATAAAGCTTTAAAAAAGCCAGGACATTTCTTAATATAACTCTGAATGTACTTGTCTGAAAGAATAAAGTTATGTACACCTAGGATAGCTTGAGGGTGAGTAAATCATGGAGTAATTTTAGTTTTTGAGTGAACTATCCCTTTAAGATCAATTTTAGCCATATTTTCATGTTGGGATCAAAATAGTCTATTCTACTTACATTATTGTGACGGGGCAGGGCATTTTTTAACCTGGGGCCTCATTTATAAAGCGTGTGTATGCTCAGATTTGATCTTAGAGTGTGTGTACGTTTAAATTCACGCCAACGCTCATATTTGTAAAAACTGGCTTTGACGTGGAAAAGTGCTTAGCGTCACGTCAGGGTCCGAGCAGTACAAATTTTCTCTTGTCGAAGTACCGCAGGTTGTCCCTGTTCCCTGTTCTAAATTAAAGTGTTTGGATGAAGATGGTGATCTTTTTTTATCTTATATAAAATGTTGCACACAGGTTCAAGATTATTTGCAATTCATAGATTTGACATCTGAAAGAGACACGTACGTACAAATATTTGAGGATTGTTTTAGGATTAATAACGTACCTTGCTGCATGTTTCGCAAGCAGTGTCAAAGTGAAATGTCCAGAGAGCGGCGCTAAAACAGACATTTAATACGTGACTGTGGCGCGTTTTTATTACGTTGGTACAGGCACATATTGCTGTGTTTTTATTATGCTGCTTGAGGTACGTATTGCAGTTGTTCAGAATTCAAATATCCAGGGAGTGTCGCTAAAGGTTAATGCTCTGTCGTGTTGAAAATTTCCCATACACCAAACCCAACCTTGAACCTAACCGATAGTGTTAACAAATGAAAAAGTGATATAAAAACGCATTTGTTGATGCGGCTGTGCTAATTTAACTTGCTGTTTTGTTGAACCGTAGTTTTACAGGGTTTACACCGGAGCTCTTCATCACTCAAGTGCAACGTCATATTGCGTGATCTACCAAGCAAACCTACTGAATTAGAAAACTTATTCATATGAAGCTGTATATGTCACAAGAATGTTCAGAAGTATCAGTTTTGAAAGGATGTTAATATTGTTTTGAAGTCATGACATAATATTCTGCAAGTAATAGTTCGAAAATTAGGCTTTATTAATCAAACCTCTCTACCTATAAATCATACTTTGTGTGGAAAGGAGTTAAAGTTGTCAGAGTTTTACTGCCTCTAGTGTTCATTTCAACTGGAAACTGCAGTGATTTGTGACCCTGGAACACAAAACCAGTCATAAGGGTCAATTTTTTTTTAAATTGAGATTTATACATCATATGAAAGCTGAATAAATAAGCTTTCCACTGATGTATGGCTTGCTAAGATAGGAAGATATCTGGCTGGAATCTGAGGGTGCAAAAAAATCTAAATATTGAGAAAATTGCCTTTAAAATTGTCCAAATGAAGTACTTTGCAATGCATATCACTAGTCAAAATTAATTTTTACGGTAGGAAATTTACTAAATATCTTGGAACATGACCTTTACTTAATATCCTAATGATTTTTGGAATAAAAGAAAAATCTATAATTTTGACCCATATAATGTATTTTTGGCTATTGCTACAAAATAATATACCCATGCAACTTAAGGGCCAATCACGCTCTGCAGGTTTTCAATGGACTACTGAAAACAATTGAGGCAGCTTTTCTCTTAACGACAGTTACGTTTGTTACATAAAAACAAATAGGGGTCAATTTCAACAGGAATCAATGTAAGCATTCTCTTAAAACATGTAATGAGAAACAACGCTTACGCACAAGCTGCATTTATGTTGTCAGGTCCAATAGTCTGCACCGTATCCTTTTTTAAAACATTATTTCTAGAAAGCCTCAACATTGTCTGTTCTACTACATATTACGTAATTGTGACTGAGCAGGGCGTTTTTCTAAACACTAAATGGTTTTGAATACTGAAAGTTAGTATTTTCATAGTACAATGAATAATTTAAAGATCAAGGAAAAGTTGATACCTCATAACAATTAACAAAACACTGGAGGAAATGTCATGGGTGTTAGCTTTCAACTTTGAGCTTAACACATTAGCAGCTGCATTCAGGAAATACCACAATAGCCAAACCCAGAGCTTTCTGGAGACACTAAGTATTTCTAATCACATTCTAAAGTAAACCCATGACATTCCAAGAAGTATTCATCCCCAAACATGAGGCAGCTCATTCCTGGGCAGGTTAACAGGATTTAAATAAATTCCCCTGCAACAAAAAACTACAAGGGCTACGCCTTTAGAAAACAATGCATGAATAAATCCCGTTGCTTATGAATTTTTCAGTTTGCTTACATTCCCCGCAATGCAATTCTGTAAGTGAGCGCATGATCTGTTTCATCATAAGTTTGGCTCTTTTTTTATCTGATTTCAGCATTGTAGTAAAACTCTTTAATAATTTATATTTTTGTGTCTCTATAAATATTGAATCAGTCCTTTAAGCTGTTTTGCTTCAAGAACCAGATTTGCATGAGCGTGGTCCAACACAGTACCAAAATAGTTTATTGTGCAAAAATGTATTGCACAAAAACATTAAAATGAGCATTTCCATGAATTTCATGTTAACATAACTAAGGGAAAATTTAAAAATTAGTTTTAAAAAAGTGCTTTACCAGCCTAACACATTGAACAACCACTTGGCTAAATAGCTTATTAACATATTTGTCATATTTTATCATATAACAGGTGAATCTGTTCCACAATTCTGATCAATTTAAACGCATAACCAGTGACAACAATAAAACACAAATTGCAGATAGTATTTTCTCCGCTTCCTCCCCCGTTTTTATAACCCGTGTTTTTGGTCACAGCATAGTGTTAAATCTTTCTGACCGAAACATGTTCAACCCTTGACCCCTCAACTCCTCTCATGCATGTGGTCTTTCTAATGATGTTTCTCTACTTCCTGTGTCCTGTATCTTTTTTATTATCCCATGGTGTGTAACAGCGAGAGTCATTAAGTCGTGCAGACGAACCGCTCATTAACAGCAGAGTAGCAGACTGTCAAATGACACAGGGCCATATCATTTTCATCCATAACACCTGCATGCTTCATTTATGCCTCTATCTCTGGTGAACTTTGACCTGTAGTCAGGATGCCCTCTCAGAGAAGCTCCCTGGCATATGGATAATGACTGGCTGTAAGAATGGGTGATGGGTTAACTGTCTTTATCCAGCTGTTACCCAAGTCAGGACTAAAAGACATTAAGGGCAGCTAACCGCACGTCTAGTTCCACCCACAATCCTTTAGCCTCAGGGGAAGCACATCAGCGGAAGCTTCCTGCCATGTCCTTGCATGTTATTTGCGTCTGCGATCAGTGGGAATGTGCTTATTTGGCCAATGCGTGGAATGGGTGGATTGTGGGAAAGTTATCTATTTTAATAGGATCTGATCTGTGGTCATAAATTTAATATGCATAACTTCATTTCTAGAGGTTCAGTGGCGTTTTGCAATAGTAATAATAATGTGTGTGTGTTTGTATTGGTGTGTCGCCGTAAGCATGCATACGGCAAGGGAATATTGTCAGATGTAAACTACGCTCACTAGCACACAGTATCCTATCTGATTTAACTAAACCGCTTTCGCATGGGAAAGAGCAGACTTGTGAGCTGAAGGGTTGCTTCAGGCTCAGTTTTTGTGTTTGCGGCCACATGAGAAAAGCAAGGGTTATTCTGCTGTGGAAGAACCAATTCCCCTCACTACGGCTGACAAAATACTGCTTCTGACTGACTTAAGTACTATCTTTCAATGTCCTTTTCTCTGCAAATTGTCAATGCTCAATTTACTGTTGCAGTTATCTTGATCTGAAAAACAGGTTGTGTTTCAAAAAATGGGCCCTAATTTAGACCTTACACACAGGGAAAACAATTCTGAATGCAGATAATAAAACATAACAAGCTATAAATAGTACATAATAAAATCAAACTAACCTTAGAACCATATTTAAAAATACAGTTGAAGTCAAAAGTTTACATACACCTTGCAGAATCTGCAAAATGTTCATTGTTTTATCAAAATAAGAGGGATCATACATAATGCATGTTATTTTTTATTTAGTACTGACCTGAATAAGATATTTCACATAAAATACGCTTACATATAGTGCGCAAGAGAAAATAATAGTTGAATTTTTAAAAATAACCCTGTTCAAAAGTTTACATACACTTGATTCTTAAAACTGTGTTGCTACCTGAATGATCCACAGCTGTTTTTGTTTTTTCTTTAGTGATAGTTGTTCATGAGTCCTTTGTTTTTCTTGAACAGTCCCTCTGAAAAATTCTTTAGGTCTCACAAATTCTTTGGTTTTTCAGCATTTTTGTGTATTAGAACAAATATTAGGGTTCAAACACTCACTGATGCTCCAGAAGGAAACACAATGCATTAAGAGCTTGGGGTGAAAACTTCTTGAATTTGAAGTTCAGGGTAAATGTAACTAATTATGTCTTTTGTAGCCTCTAAAGGGCAATACTTAATGAAATCATATGGTATTACAAAAATCCCATTAAGTTCAAAAGTTTTTACCCCCAACTCTTAATGCGTAGTTTTTCCTTCCGAAGCATCAGTGAGCGTTTGAACTTTCTGTAATAGTTGCATATGAGTCTCTTAGTTGTCCTCAGGGTGAAAAGATAAATCTCAAAATCATACAGTCATTGTTGGAAAGGTTCAAATCCACAAAAATGCTGAAAAACCAAAAGAATTTGTGGGACCTGAAGGGTTTTTTAACTGTTCAGGACAAACAAGGGACTCATGAACAACTATCACTAATTAAAAAAAAGACCACAGCTGTGGATCATTCAGGTACACAGTATTAAAAATCAAGTGTTTATAAACTTTTTAACAGGATCATTTTTTATAAGATATTATTTTGTCTTATGTACTATATGTAAACCTATTTTATGTGAAATATCTTATTCAGGTCAGTATTAAATAAAAAGATTTTGCAAGGTGTATGAAAACTTTTGACTGGAAAGAGAGTATGTGGTTAATGGTAGCAAAATGGCAGAAAGAGTTATCACCAACATTTTTCCAGAGATGTTTTTTTTTTAAGATTTATTTTTGGCATTTTTCCCTTTATTTTGATAGGAACAGGACAGGAAGCTAAATGGGAGAGAGATTGGGGGCAGGATTGGGAAAGGTCTTCAAGTCAGGATTCGAATCCGGCGTTGTATGCCCACAAGGCTATTGGCGCTGACATTTTTCCAGAGATTTTATGCCACAAACAGAACATTTGCAATCAAAATATTGCTAACTATTTCTTTCTGTTCAGCTCATTTTTCCTCCTTAAAAGGCTGAGGATTTCCACCAAGTCTGAATTAAATGGCCACTAGTAGCGAGTGTCATCTGCGGCCGTGATTGCTGTCGCCATCTGCACTCGTTCCTTTAGCCCTGAGCTCCGATTGATTGGAAGAAAATCCCTGGAAATCCAGCTCCTAACCGGAATGGAAGAGAGATGCTTTTCCTCCTCACCATATGAAATGTGTCAACACAAGCAGATGGCGCGAGAAGATGAGACAAAATCTTCCTCTTACACTTGTAATAGGCGTCCCGTTATCGGGAACATCCTGTCTGCTTTAAAAGAGCGTACAAGCGTGTATGGAAAACCTGTCAGGCCCGGATCACGTAATATCAGCTGCTGCTAATAATGTTCACTATGATCTAAACTCAATTTCATTTTCAAACTATCTTTTTATGAGGAGCATGATGGGTAAATGCTGTGTCTGAATCTATAATCAATATAGTCATGTAAATTTCCATATAAATGAAAAGCCCCTTCCTCCATTATTACCTCTTTCTATGGAACAGATAAACTTGTTGATATGAATGATTTAATTGAAACTATGCAAAAAAAATGAGGGTGTCAGTTAGTGTTCAGGTGTTGTGCATTTGTTATATTGAATGGATTAATTTATGTGCTCAAATTCATCTTACCATCATATAGCATGTGGTGTTGTTTTGAACATGTGACTCGAATGCTTTGTGTGTTGTTCTGTGTGGTCTGATTTACGAGTCTTTGCTTGTCTTTATAGCACAGTGAGCGATAAGAGTGTAATCAGCTTACACAAGCACTGCTCCCAGCCCCACACTGTCTAACAGTAAACACACACACACACACACACACACACACACACACATCTCATTCAAATCTTCACATTATGCAATATTACACGCTCACATAAGCACCGGTTACATACTCTGTGTGCTGGGCAACAGCTCCGGATGTTTGCTGTTTTGGTCAGGCGGGAGGAAGGCCTCTATTTCTATCTGTTTGTGAGATTGTAATCTAGTCTTTAATGTTCAGTTTGCAGAACATCATGAGGTTGAACAACAACAAGGTAACGGTCAGTGCAAAACTTCCACAGGGCTGGGAGATATAGCAACAAATAATAATATGCAAATAATATGTGTGTTTGCCATATACTACCATTTGGGAGTTTATGATAAGATTTTTTCTTTGTTTAATTCATACTTTTATTTAGCAAGGATGCATTAAATTGATTGAAGTAAAGACTTTTGTAATTTCTTTGGAAAAATATATTTCCAAATAAAAAAAACACTTATTTTATAATCACCTTATTATTATAAAAAAAAAAAAAAATACTTAAATTTACTCCCAATACTAATAATAGACTGTTTAAAATGGTATCTAAATTATACATGTAAAAAACAGGAGCTCATAGGGCAGCAATATTATGACAAAACATAATTATTGTAGATTATTGCTCTATATATTGTAATATTGATTAATATTGATATAGAAAACAATATAAAATGTTTCTGTTTCGTTTTGGCCACTTCACATTCTGGCATCACAGACAAACATGTCAGTCCATGATGTTAGCCAGATCTAGCACAAGCTATGCAAAAACTCCCTTTATAATTACTCGTACAAAAGGTACGAAATAATCTTTTATTTACATTGTGTCTGCACTGTTGTTTATGTTGAAGGAATTTGTGAGCGTGCGCACTCATCAACAGCTCCGGCGTTTACAGCGCTGACTAATCTAGACGCCTCTGATTGGTGCGTTTTCAGCGCTGACTAATCTAAGCGCCTCTGATTGGCCAATGCATTCCCTGCACAAAACAGCAAGTAAAAGCAAACTGATGCAGTGTAAATGAATGTTAATGTAATT
Organism: Garra rufa; assembly: GCF_049309525.1. Classification (NCBI taxonomy): domain Eukaryota; kingdom Metazoa; phylum Chordata; class Actinopteri; order Cypriniformes; family Cyprinidae; genus Garra; species Garra rufa. The sequence goes on along the minus strand of NC_133368.1, from coordinate 9,160,606 downwards.
CCGTAAATCGACACTTTTCATTCATTCTCACATTTAATTTTAATCGCATTTTTGCCCCCTTTGTTTTGAATTTACGGACAATTTTGTTCATTTTGGTGGCATTTTTGCCACATGTCCTTGTTCATTTCCAACCTTGCTGTCCAGTATTTGAAAGGTATTTACCCAGATAGCACACATACCTCTGCAAGATGGCTGTTAAAAATCACTTGATCGGGAAAGCATCTGCTGTGTACAAACATCTGACAGTCGTCTTTAGGATGTTTTACCAGAGACTTTTTATATATAGGAAGACTGTGCACACCTTACTTATGAATGGGGGAAAGTGCAACGCCCAATATGGCGAATAAGCCCCGCCTTCTAAATGAAAGAGCCAATCGGTGATTAGTAAAGAAATCGCGTCACTGCAGCTGGAAGCTCCGTGCTGCGTCCGAAATCGCATACTGCTTCAGTAGGTACTACATTTAAATTTGAACGTACTTCCTGACCATTAAAAAAGTTGTTCTATATAGTATGAATATGGGTAGTATGAATGGAATTCGGACGTACTACATCCACCGCATCTCCACTTTCTGCCATTTTTCAAATATGACGACTCCTCTCCCGGAGCCTCATGGGATAGGAAAGTGTCCATGGTAGGTAATCCTGGTACTTCTCGCCTTCTGTATTTCGAATACTATGAATTCGTACATACTACTTGCCTCGCATACTGTTTCTCGCATACTATATAGTAGGGAAGTATGTGATTTTGGATGCAGCGCCGGTTCCTATAGAAACAGGCAGCATTCGCACACTGACGAACAGGACTGAACATGCGCATTGGCTCCTCTAGCCGGACAAAATAAGCCTTTTTAACGCTATTTAAGCATTAGAAAGAATTATGAGGCAGTTGTTGTCAGATTTCATTGATTTTCAAATATGTGACCCTGGACCACAAAACCAGTCATAAGGTTAAATTTTACAAAACTGAGATGTATATATAATATGAAAGCTCAATAAATAAGCTTTCTATTGATGTATGGTTTGTTAGGATAGGACAATATTTGGCCGAGATACATCTATTTGAAAATCTGGAATCTGAGGGTGCAAAAAAATCTAAATACTGAGAAAATCACCTTTAAAGTTGTCCAAATTAAGTTCTTAACAATGCATATTACTAATCAAAAATTACATTTTGATATATTTATAGTAGCAATTTTACAAAAAATCTTCATGGAACATGATCTTTACTTAATATCCTAATGATTTTTGGCATAAAAGAAAAATCTAGAATTTTGACCCATACAATGTATTTTTGGCTATTACTACAAATATACCCCAGCGACTTAAGACTGGTTTTGTGGTCCAGGGTCACATATAAAGTTTAATCGTAAGCTTGGTGAACCGTTTTGGAGAGTTTTATGTTTCCCTGTTCAAAGAGATAGGAGCTGCAGTTGCACAAAGAGTATAGTCAATATAAGTTCCTTGACGTTTCAAAGATGGCCACCGAGTGAAATGACTTGCCTTAAAGGGACTTACATACATTCTAAATCATAAACATCTTAAAGACATCTAATAAACGTATTTTTGACTTCTGATATGAAACATCATAAGGACCTATTGCAGATGAGCGAACACTATAAAAAAAACGTCTTGCATTTATAAATGCAGACGTCATATAGACGTCTGTATGTGTGCTATCAGGGTAATTTAGATGATTTTCTCTGTAGCAGTGTAGAAGTAAACAACATTGATAGAATTAACAGTGTTAAATTCCACACAAAGACTTGCATTTTTTTTTTTTAAACCATGTACAGGCATATTAATGATTTTATATACCCAGCAGGCACACAACGTCATAAGATGCTGATATATGGTTAAATTTCGGTTGCGATGTCAGGTAACCAAAACTCAATTTCAATTCAACATTTAATGTTACGGTTAATTTGATGTCCAATACAGACGTTAGTGAATGTTGATATTTTGTTTTTAGGTTGTGTAACCAACATCAAATACTGACATTAACCCGATTTTCATTTTTAACCAAAATGCAACATATGTCTGACATTGGGCTCCAACGTCAACCTGGCGTTACATTAATGCTGGTGTCTGCTGTGTATAGTTTCTCCACCAGTTCCTCCAAAAATAATTGTCCACAGTAAGAAATAATCAGTTTTTTTTTGTCAGTTGACTGACACTGTGCTTTATTGCTGTACAGGAATTTTATAAAACATTTCGAAACAAAATATGTACCAAGACATACATTTCTTTTTCTTTTTTCTTTGCCCACAAACATGTATTGAAGTAATAGGCATATTTATATAGAATTTACAGAAAGATCAAAAAGGAAGAAAAAAAAAAACACATTGATTACAAAAGACAGCAACAGCCATGATAATTAAATATTTAGTTGATCTCTGCGTATCTGAGCAAGCACAAAATTCTGAATGAGTTTGTTTTCAGAGACCAGAATAGGGTCGAGTCCTAGTCGAGGCCCGAAAACAAAAGAAAATATGGTTTTAGACTCAGCCTTGACTCAAACACAACCCTATTCTCATCACAGTCTTGACTTCGGGCTCGAATTAACTGCTCTCGACTACAACACTGGAGGATGTTCTCTACATATTGATCTTGGCCAAAGCCATTGTTTTGCTATCAAAACAAGAGGCCCATTAAATCAAGGCCGTGTTGGCCTGGAAGGTGAGAGGAAGTTCATAACATCATGTTTAGATGGTTCCACAGCACCAGTTAAGACAAAGGGCATGATCCAATGATGTCTATATCTCCACAACGTATCAGACTAAGCACAGAAAAACAGATAGACGGGGCGAGTACATAAGAGATCTCATGCGTTAACATACGTTCTCTTTTCAACAACAGAGTAGAAAAATGGGCTCATACTGTACAGTTCTTTTCATTCTCTTTTTGCTTCATAGTATTGATGACAAGTCAATACTAGACATTATAAAATAGCGATTTTTTTAAAATAAATAAATGTTTGAAATAATAGTATCATAACCCTGTTAAGCAGTAGCGATGCAAAGCAGCTGTGGATCAAACCCATGAAGTGAGTTCCGGTCTCCGTCAGCACTGGCCTGCACAGTGATTTTAATATGCGTCTCTGATCTGCAGGACTGCACAGCAGTGAATATGCTTTTAAGCCACCGTCCAATGGAATGGGGAAAGGGACTATTCACATTAGATGGGAAGAGAAGAGATAGAAGAAGATATGAGATTCACATCCCATTTTAGAGCTGTCTGTAATGATGTATAGAGTCAGAAAGTATGACTCACTAAACTGGGCCTTAAAATCGTCTCTGCAATTTGTTAATTTGAATGAATTTTAGACCATGTTTCACACTGAAAATACAATCATTAAACACAACTGGTTATTTAAACCATATATATTAAAGAATTGGTTCACCTCCAGAATAAAATTTCATGATAATTTACTCACCTCTATGTCATCCAAGATGTTTAATTCTTTCCGTCTTTAATCGAAAAGAAATTAAGGTTTTTGAGGAAAACATTCCAGGATTTTTCTCCATATAGTGGACTTCAATGGTGGCCAACAGGTTGACGGTCCAAACTGCAGTTTCATTGGAGCTTCAAAGGGCTCTATACAATCTCAGCCAAGGAATAAGGGTCTTATCTAGCGAAACGATTAGTCATTTTTTCCAAAAAATAAATATTTCTATATTTTTTTTAACCACCAATGCTCACGTAGAGCCCTTTGAAGCTGCACTGAAACTGCAATTTGGAACTTCAACCCGTTGGCCTGGAATGTTTTCCTCAAAAACCTTAATTTATTTTTGACTAAAGAAACAAAGAAAGACATGAACATCTTGGATGACATGGGGGTCAGCAAATTATCAGGAAATTTTTATTTTTGAAGTGAATTAAGTCACTGTTTTCTCAAATTTATGTACATTCAAATATTGAGACCAAAGTCCTTGACATGGAGGGAGATGAATTGGCTCTTTTTTTTTTTTAAGTTTTAACATTCGGGGAGCTTGTTTTTCAGGACGCCTCCTTCAATGAAGCCTAAACAAAACACAGCGGCAAAGTGCAACTTAAACATACTTGCACAAACACAAATGTTCTGTACAATGCATTAAATATCTTTATACATTTCGAAGATTGGCCGAAGTCCTGCAGGGATGGACAACGGTTAAAGAGTTCACCATGAATAAACAATCATTCTGTACTAAAACGATATTCACACTATAAAACCCACCACCTTAGTCCTTCTGTCATTGCATCCTTGAACATTCAGAAATATCTTTCCATTATCTGTACATAATCCATCTATTCAGTCATACCGAAGTCAACCAAAACCCAAAGGTTCTGTTTATTCTCAGAAAAGCGCCTGCACTTCACGTACACGGCTGTGCTTATGGTGGGTCTCCTGCTGCAAACCCAGTGTTCAAGGTCCAAAAATATTTACCCAAGGTCTTTCAGGTAATAAATCTGCATGTGCACACTGTATGGATAAACCAAATGCCTCGAGGCCTCTGTTTGGAGGCTTCTGTGTACCTTCACAAATTAGGAACGACTAGAGAGATGAATAGCTTGTAACTTCAAGGGGACCAAAGGTCATGTGCTGTTTGTACAGGTCGTCTACTAAGGTACTGACATGTTATCATACAACTCAGCATTCGTACATAAGCACCTTTGAGGAAAAGTCCAAAAAGGGTTACGGGAGTCACATCGGCAGTAATATCCATCACTAGTAATGATTGTTCCGTCTGAAGGTGTATTGGAAAATTGTGCTCTTTAACCATTCAATATAAATCAGGCGTCTTCAAGTTTGTCGACAGTACGTCTTGCGAAACCTTTCGGTTTCGTGTTGCGTAAGTGTGCGCACATCAGCCTAGAGCGAACGATGAATGTAGTCCAGAAGCTGGTGGAAATGTTGTGGACCTGTGGTGTTACTAGTGATTTCCCTGAACCCTGACCTCTTCATAAGGTCACAACCTGTGTGTGATGGTTGCCACCTCTGATGGAGGGTAACCAAAGCACCTGAAAAAGCATGAGGTGTAGCTGCTTCTCTGAACCTGAAGGAGGACTTTGTTCACAAAGCTCGACCTAGAAGGTCAACACAAAGTCTTGTAAACTTTAAGGTCTGTCGCATCCATGTGTCTCGAGTGCTCGAGTTGGGACAGAACTGGCACTTTTTACCCAACCCACTAAAGGACAACCACATGTGGAGCGACCAGCACCAGGGTTTAACACTAAAATATGGCCCACGATGTAGACTATAGCACACAGTTGAGATATGTTTGCTCAGCCCTAAGATGAGTTGCAATCAAGGCGACGTGATGAGATCTTCCAAACAGCGTGATGTTTAGGACACTGCGAATGGGATTCATAATAGCCATGGCCCCTTTTGTCTGCCCAGTGATGACTTTTCAAAGTTAGGCTTGGTAGTCTTTGGGGGCTTCTTGTTATTTGGTCCCAGCTGGCCATTAGTTGGAGAGATGGTGTGGAACAATTTTCCAAGGAACCTTTCATTCTTTCAAAAGACGTGAAGAGAGGAACAAGAACAAGTTGGGATATGCCCTACTCTCCTGAGTTCAGAGTCTGGCTCTGTAACGAGGAAGTCACTCCTATGTGAAGGGCTAACCGTAAAAAGGGCCATCTGGCCTAAGGAGTGGGGTTTAACTGAGGTTTAACTCAGGAAGACTGCAATCTCTAGGGCGATGATTTCTTTCTGGGACTCTTGGTCTTCACTGTTAGGGTGGGTGAGGTGTTTGTGTGGAGCCAAGCGTTCTGCCAGTCCGGTCGACCATCACAAACACTCCTCCGCCAACGCAACAATTCCTGCAGAGTGGCCCGCTGATCCCCACATGCACGTGACCTCTGGAGAACCTGAGAAAATGACAGAAAGGTCATTTTTAGTATGGTGCATAACGGATGTATCCTCAGTAGTGGTAGCCAACCCTGCTTCTGGAATGTCTTTTACTTACATAAGTAGTAGAAAACCCATGAAAGACTTTAGTTATTTAAAAAATCCACATTGTTTTATGCATATTTTGGACTACTGGGAGCACCACTGTTTCAATGAAGTAAAAATGGATGCACTACCTGCACTACCTGTTGCTATTTTTACAGCAACTCTGAAAATAAAATACTGATACGATGACCACATTGTGCGGCTTTTGGTTGTAATTTTCAGTCAAATGGCAACACGAGAAGTGATGTAAGTCTTCACTACTTTCTTAGTGATAAGAAGAGGAGAAAAGAACGTATTAAAAGACCCACGTCTTTGTTCTCTCCACTTTAGTCCTGATAACTTTGAGGCTTTAATTAGATCAAAGCTACTGAAAGAGCTTACAAAATGGCAGAGACACGAAATGCTAGATGCTATCCTGACAGGAGTAAATATGCCGAAGCTTGTCATGACGCCGCTGACACTGAAGGAGTTTCTTAGAGCAGATTTCACTCGATATCCAGGGACATTTAGACTCCTTGTGGGGAAAATCAATGGAACGGCATTTGGTTTAAGTCTATGATTATATCCATTGCCACCTGTAAGCTCTTTCAGTAGCTGTGGTCAATGTATCAGTATTTTATTTTCTAAAGTTGTATTACGGTAAAAAGGCAACAGGTAGCGCCAGGAGCTCACCGAGTGCAACCATTTGACGTTATCTAAATAATGGCGTTCCCCATTGTCTAAAGAATGTATAAAATGATGTGTTTTTTTTTTTTTTAAATAACGTAGATCTTTCATGGGTTTTCTACTACATATTTCAGTAAGAGACATCATTTATGTTATATTAAGCCATACAAGTTTTAATACCCAGGGTTTCCTTTCAGGTCCAACCTTGCTCCAAAACAAGCAGTTCTGAGCACTGTGATTGGCTGGTTTAGGTGTGTTTGATTGGGGTTGGACTCTGGTAGCCCTCCAGGAGCAAGGTTGGTGACCACTGATCTACAATACTACTTATCACAAATGAACTGAATATCAATGATCCAAACTGTAATTCCAATATAATTTAGATCACAACAGCAAAAAAAAAAAAAAAAAAAACACACACACACACACACACACACACACACACACACACACACACACACACACACACACACACGCACAAAGCATCGGGAAATGAAATGTTTCCAGCATTTGTTGGAGCTGTGGTATGAGCAAAGGTATTGGGTCAGGGTTTGTACAGATACTGTAAAATGAAGTTCCAGGACTTTCACTTTTCAAGCACTACTTTTTTGATTTTCAAGGCCTTCAATCAGAGATATCACTTATCGAACAATGTTTTCTATTTCAAATTCTAAAAAAGAGAAATAGATAAACAAAAATATATAAAAAAGGCCAAAGAAAAAAGATTTACGAAATCGCCCTGAAATCCTGATCTGAATCAAATGATTCGCAAACCATCATTTTAGATCAGGACTCGGAGCGCGGATCGCAAATTATTTCACTTAGATCGGACCTTCGCGTTTTCATAAACCATAAACAATTCATAAACCTGTACTGTAATCGACCTAAATTAAATGATTAGCAATATGCTCAAGTCCTGATTGGAATAAAAGGTTTCACAATACGCTAAGTTCCATTCTACATCATATGATTTGTGATACGCAATTTGAAGTCCTGCTCTGAAACAAGTGATTCACGATACGTGATCCAACTGGAGTGCTTTGAAACAGTAAAGAGTTTCAAAAAGCTCAATTTCATCAATCATTACATGCTTTTTAAAACAGTTACAAGCGATGCTGAAATTTGAGAATGAATGGCTCTTTTAATTCAAAGTTATGAGCGGTTTCAGCGTAAATGACTTAACTGATTTGGTTCATCTGTTCCTCTTTTCGCGTCTTCAGCCGCTTATACGACACTTTGAATACTACCACTTGCTTAGCTAGATTGTTCTCTGACATTAACAGACGTAATTCTGTATATTAAGCATGAAAATATATGTGCTTATTGACAAAAAAATTAAAGACTTATTTCATACATACATACATACATACATTGTTTTTCAGTAATTCAAACACTTTTCAAGTACCTCTTCAGGAATATTGCTGTTTTCAAGGGTTTTACAGCCTTTAAATTTCAGAAACTCCAATTCAAGTACTTTAAACACCTTGTACGAACCCTGTTTAAGATTGTCCATGATTAAGAAAAAAGGAAAAATCTTTTAAAAAGAAGAGCCAATTGATGCTACCAGATGCAACCTCTGCCATACACACATACACAAAACCCAACCCATGGGCGTCTCTCATCCATCATACGAGGGTAATCAATAAACAGATAAATCTATCCATCCCAATCATCTGCAGCTGGTAAATGTCACAAATGGAACAGGAGCTCCTGCTGTGCCTCTGATCCATTCATGATGGATGTAGGGTTGAAGGGAAGTCACATGGCTTTAGTTTGGTCAAAGAGAAACCCCTGTCCATTTGTTCTTTTTCTCTAATAGGACACCCAACTGAGTCTGATGGCACCAAGTAAATGACAGCAGAACTGCTAAATGGAAAGACTGTCATTTGTTATTATTAGTGAAGTTAATAAGTGAAGCTTACAGAATCCTTACAAACAGTCGTTTGGACGTAAAGACAGAGCTTAGGAAGTACAAATCTGGGCTGTTAACCTGGATCAAACCCTGAACTTATTACTGTCCTTGAGCAAGGTTGTTTCAGGTGAAGCAACCCTGGACATGTGTTAAATGCACTAAAGAATAGAACAGAAATAGCTGAACAGAAACAAAGAAACAAACCATCTGGGACAATCAGTTCTTTAACAATCCATTGACAGGATATATAGCGATTGAGGCTTTGCAATTCAAATGAGATCAGATCTCTGGAGGTTTCCAAACAAGAAACGTCCCCCATTATGGGTTCGTGTTTAATCCATCTAAAGCACCTGGATAAGAATTCAACAGTGCAAAACATGCCACTAAAACAAGATCAAATTACTTCAGCAAATGTATAGATGTATTGTTAAAGAATATATCTTGAACCAAAGAAAAGAAAACAGAATAAAATAAAATAAAACAGTTATTTTAATTTAGGTAGTTCCCCAAGGAAACTTTCCTCTGTTTCATTAAAAATAAAAATAAAATAACTTTAATTCAGTTAAAAATGATTTTCAAGAAAAATAAATAAAATTGAAGTATTTTTAATTCATAATAAAATAAAACAGTTATATTAATTCAGTTTCTTTTTCAAACATTCCATTTTTATTAAAAATAAAATAAAATAAATTTTAATTAAATAATTTTTATTCAGCTAGTTCCTCAAGGAAACATTTTTCATTTTCATCATAAAAAAAATAAAAATAAAAAAAGTAAAGTCATTTTAATTCAGCTAGTTCCTCAAGGAAACATTCTTCTTTTTAATTAAAATTAAATTAATTAATTTTTCAAAAAAAAAAAAAAACATTTCTCATTTTCATTAGAAATAAAACAAAATAAAATTACATAATTATGAAAATAAAATAATTTTAATTAATCTAGTTCCTCAAGGAAACATTTCTAATTTTATTTATAATAAAATAAAATAATAAAATTATTTTAATTTAACTAGTTCCTCAAGAAAATATTTCCAAAATAAATAATAATTATTATATAAACAATATTTATTAAAAATAAATAATAAATTAAATACAATTAAGTTATTTTATTTCAGCTAGTTCCCCTGAATTAAACTAAACTAAACTTCTAATTAAAAAAATTAAAAGTTTAGAAACATTTCTCATTTTCATTATAAATAAAATAAAACAAAACAATTATTTTAATTAATCTAGTTATTTATATAAAAACCCCACACATTTCTTTTATTCTATTTATTTGTATTATACATAAATAAATAAATATGTTATTTTAATTCAGCTAATTCCCCAAGAAAACATTTTTTATTTTCATTAAAAACAAATAAAATTAATAAAATAAAGTTATTTTAATTTTAAAATAAATAAAATATAAAATGAAATAGTCATTTTAATTCAGCTAGTTATTCAAAGAAAAATTTCTCATTTTAATTATAAATAAAATTAAATAAAATAGTTATTTATAAAACAAACAAACAAACAAATAAAAAAAAAAAACAAAATGGAAAAATAAAACAAAACAAACATACTAACAAAAAAACCTGATAATTCCCCAAGAAAACATTAAAATAAATAGTTATTTTAATTTAAATTTATTTTAAATAAATAAAATAAAAAAATAAAGTTATTTTTATTCAGCTAGTTCCCCAAGGAAACATCCCTGAATTAAACTAAACTAAACTAAACTTCTAATTGAAAAAAAAAGAAAGTTTAGTTTAGTTTAATTCAGCTTGTTCCTCAAAGAAACATTTCTCATTTTCATTATAAATAAAATAAAACAATTATTTGAATTAATCTAGTTATTTATAAAAATAAAATAATTATAAATAAAATGAAAGCAAATAGTTATTTATAAAACAAAAAAAAAAAAACTAAGAAATAAACAAAATGAAATGGAAAAATAAAACAAAACAAACCAACAAAAAAAAAAAAATCTGATAATTCCACAAGGAAACATTTCTTATTTTCATCAAAAATAAATAAAGTTATTTTAATTTAAATTTATTTTAAATAAATAAAATAAAAAATAACATAAAATAAAGTTATTTCTATTCAGCTAGTTCCAAGAAAACACTTCTCTTTTTCATTAAAAATAAAATAAAACAAAATAAAATAGTTATTTTAATTCAGCTAGTTCCCTAATAAAACATTTCTCATTTTCATTTAGTTTAACTTCATAAACTAAAATGAATAAAACTGAAAAACAACAACAACAACAACAACAACAAAAAAACAAAAAACAAATAATACTTGATAAAAACTATAACTCTCTCTCATTAATACTAAAATAATGCTGCACTCCGCTAAACCTCTCATTTCATAACTGTGTGAATATATGTTTGCAAAGGCTTAAGGAAATGTACAGTAGTAAATCACACTAGAACTGCTCAAACCTTGAGGATTAAATCTGATTATCGCTGTTAATCTCTCTGCTCTCTGCACGAGGAGCGCATTCAGGAAGATACAGCGGCCGATCATACAGTAGAGAGTGTTGGTAGACTATTTGGAATGACGTAAAGGGATGCCCTGGCCTATTTTACCACTCCGCTCTGAGAGGGAACTCATCCGGAAACATCATGAGAGTGTGAGAGCGCAGTGGTGATGCTACAGCACAGCAGAAGCGTATTCTAGTAACCCGGACCACCTACACACCCACGTACCGATCCATAATTTACACCTATCTGTCGCCTCTCAGTTCTGACATCACTACGCTAACAGAACAGAAACACAAAGATGGCACACAGTGTACTGAAGCAAACAAATCGTACGCACACACAGTCAGCCAATCACGCGCTCTCATTAAGACGGAGCACGACGTCTGTGTCAATCACTGCATTCACACCTGTAATGCTATCTGGACGCTGCACAAAGACAAACACAAAGCACCTGGATCACATGCAGCTATTCATATTCAAGCGCAGAAACCATTATGTTTAACCTTGCATTATTTATGGGCTTCATGAAAGGGCACACATGCACGCTTAGAGATGTGGATACAGACAGGCGGGCTACATGACCACTTATACTCTAAATTTAGCCCGGCCTCTCAAACCATCGGGGACATCCAGTTCTTTGACAATCAATTGACCGAATATTCAGTGATTCAGGCTTTGCAATTCAGATGAGATGAGGTCTCCAGGGGTTTCCAAACAAGAAGCGGCTCCTATTACAGCTAGTGTTCAAATCCATGTAAAGTACTTGGATAAGAGCCTACTGTACATTAATAACATAAAAAAGCCAGTAAAAATCCTTTGAAAAAATTCCAAGCAAAAACTCTGAAGCAAATACATAGGCATATATTCAGTGAATACAGAATATCTTAAATTAAGTTCATTTTCTTGCAGAATTTTTTTCTTGTTTTTCGACCATTTGAAATTTGTATCTTGTTTTAAGCATTAATTTTCTAATATGGTGTAAAAAATAAATGGAAAATGAATGAATTAATGAATGAATAAATATTATATATGATATATACAATTAAATATAAAATATATACAGTGCCTTGCAAAAGTATTCATACCCCTTCATTTTTGTCACATTTTGTTTTGTTGCAGCATTACGTTAAACTGCTTTAAATTAGTTTTTCCCCACATCAATTTACACTCCATACACCATAATAATGACAAAGCAAAAACCAGATTTGCAAATTTTACAGATTTATTAAAAATAAAACACTGAAATAAGTACATTGCATAAGTATTCGTACCCTTAACTCAGTACATAGTTGAAGCACCTTTACAGCCTCAAGTCTTTTTGGGTATGCTGTGACAAGCTTTGCACATCTGCATTTGGCAATTATCTGCCATTCTTTGCCTCACCTTTTCCCCTCTCAAGCTCTGTCAGCTTGGATGGGGGCTGGCAGACATTTTCAAGAGTCCTAGTTGTTCCAATCGTCTTCCATTATGGATAATGCTTCTGTGAACCTTCAATGCAGCAGATTTTTTTCTGAACTCTTCCCTAGATCATTGCCTTAACACAAGTCTGTCACTGAGCTCTACAGGCAGTTATCTTGACCTCAGGACTTGGTTTTTGCTCTGATTTGGATTTTCAGCTGTTAGACCTTTTCTGAGAGGTGTGTGCCTTTCTAAATCATACTCATTCAAATTAATTTGCCACAGTTTAACTCCACTCGAAGTGTAGTAACATCTAGAAGCAATATGAATGCTCCCCAGCTCAATTTCGAGTGTCCCAGCAAAGGGAATGAATACTTATGCAACGGGATCTTTTCAGTTTTTTATTTCTAATAAATTTGCACAAATGTTAAAAACCTATTTTTTGCTTTGCCATTATGGAGTAGGGAGTGTAGATTGATGTGGGAAAAAAGTAAAAGTAGTTTAACATAAGGCAGCAACATAACAAAATGTGAAAAAAATTAAGGGGTATGAATAATTTCGCAAGACACTGTATAAAGACATATAAAGATATATTTATAAAGTCAAGATAAATGAATGAATAAAAAATAAAGCCAGTAAAAAATCATCTAACTATTTCAAAAGCAAATACCATTTCAGAGAATATATCTGGAATTAAGCTCATTTACTCGCACCATTTTTCGTTTTAAGCATAACATTGGTCATTATGATAAGAAAAAAGTAAATAAATATATATTCTCAAAAATCAAGTCTTTTTTTAAAATCTATTTTTTGAAGATATTTCTTCAATCTTTATTTTATGTTTGAAATTTGCATCTTGTTTTAAGCATACATTTTCAAATATGGTTTAAAAAAAATAAATGGAAAAAATATATCTAAAAAAGTTATGAATAATAATAATGTATTCTATTAAATATATTTATAAAGTCAAGACATAGTTTCTTGAAAAAATAAAAAAATAAAGCCAATAAAAATCCTTCAAAAAAATCTTTTTCAAAAGCAAATATGTAGACATATTTTCAGAGAATATATCTTGAATTAAGTTCGTAACTGCCTGAATGTATGCATGTATAGAAAGAAAGAAAGAAAGAAAGAAAGAAAGAAAGAATATATTCTCTAAAAATACTAAAAACAGTCTTGTTTTATCTTACACATTTTTTTTTCATTCCATTTAAATATTTTACTTACTCTACTCTTTCCCTGGTTTCAAGAATAAGTATGTGAAGCAAGTAAATAAAAATAAAACTAAGTCTATAAACAAGTATTTTATATTGACATTTTAATGATATTTTTACTGCAGAACATGACCAAAATATTACGATTTATTTTTCCTTTTACAGCTCTCAACTGCGTGCAATTTAAAAATCCTAAAACAACACAGAAACAGCATGAGCCAAACCTTAGGGATGTCACCACCAAACCAAAGGGCTGTAATTTTGAAAGTGCACATGTAAATAAGGGCAGCTGGTCAGTAGGCTGAGTAGAAAGGGGAGGACACATGGAAATATCCCGTCCCTGGGGAGAGGGGCGGCCCGTGGCCTGACATTCAGCCCGGCTCACCCCTTCATGAGATATAGGCCTGGAACTCAATACGGGTCAGGCCTGAATGTCAGCGCAGTGAAAGGTCGGCGGGGACACGCGAGGCTCATCACGGTCTTATCATCCATGAGGCGCTTGCACTGCATTAGCCCCCGCACCTACTAAAGCAATCTTGATACAAAGGGCAAAGGTCAGGGAATCATTATTAACACACATATTATGGGATTTTCACACTGCTGGGGCATTCGGCTGAAAATACAACCTCTAATGTTCTCTCTATTGTCCTTTATATGAGAAAATATCTCGGCTGTGTCTTATCTGTATACAGCAACACTAGATAGTATTCATACTAAGGTGGCAGTACTGACAACTGATAAAATGGCTTTTTAGAGTTTCTCAAAATGTCTGCTTTTCAACTGGTGGGTCACAAGCAAATGTGTTGCAGCTCTTTTCTGATAGGATCATAAAGAGCAGGACAAAAGCAAACAATCAAATGCAACTCACCATATAATAACTTGAGATAGCGAAATAAACAGGCTTATTAACTTTTAAAAGGAAGGAAAAAATGTGTCCAATCAAATTTCCAATGAAATGTTATTGTTAGCCACAGTGTGCTTTGTTGTGTGAATTACTGACTGCTGAGAGCATGAAACTGTAGACATTTAAGAAACACAAATTGTCAATCGTCCAATTCAGCATGTTAACAATTCTGAATATTGGTCTATGTAGTTTACTGTAATATGTGTCCCTAGAATACAGAACCAGTCTTAAGTAGCACGGATATATTTGTAGCAATAGCCAAAAATACATTGTATGGGTCAAAATAATAGTTTCTTAATGACAAAAATCTTTAGGATATAAGTAAAAATAGTGTTTTATGAAGACATTTTTCTAAATTTCCTACCGTAAATATAACAAAACTTTGGATTAGTAATTTAGATTGCTAAGAATTTCATTTGGACAACTTTAAAAGCGATTTTCTCAATATTTTGCACCCTCAGATTCCAGATTATAAAATAATTGTATCTCAACCAAGTACTGTCATATCCTAACAAACTATACATCAATAGAAAGCTTATTTATTCAGCTTTTAGATTTTTAGATTTCAGAAACATTTACCCTTATGACTGGTGTTGTGGTCCAGGGTTACATATTAGTAAAATCAAATTTGCGAAACAAAACCACTGTGACGTACATAGACACATTTTCAGAGAATACACAAGCTTATGTCTGGTATAAAGGTTCCTGTATTGGGAGTATACAGACCGTGGTCTATAAAAAGATGTGTGTTACATAGCCCCTAGATCTCAGTTATCATGAAGAAAGCCAGAAAATTTCGATTTTGACAATATGGGACCTTTAAGAAGATTAGAAAGCTCTCCTCCTCCCTTATCCTGTCCCGCCCCTCTACAAGAACCGTAAGCCCATGGGATCCCCTTACAGAGACCAGTGCATATGTGTCTTCATCTATCCAGGAGGATTTTAAAGTTTACATTTTCTCTTAGCATCTTATCGACTGTGAGAGAAAAGAAAGAAAGAAAAAAAAAACTGTCAACATTGTTAGACAATCTATGTGTTTGTTTACAAAAAAGTGTTTTTGTGGCTTTGCCATGGTATATACACTACCTTTCGAAAGGTTTTGGTCAGTATGATTTTTAAATGTTTTCGAAATAAGTATTTTTTCCTTTTTTTAAAATCAAAAGTACTGTAAAACCAGTTGTTTTATTTGTTAAATATTATTACAATTCAAGATAACTTTTTAAAAAGTGTTTTAAAATGTAATACATTTTACAAAGCTGAATTTTCAGCATCATTACTCTAGTCTTCAGTGTCACATGATCCTTCAGAAATCATTAAAATACTCTGATTTGCTGCTCAAGAAACATTTCTTATTGTCAATGTTAAAAATGGTTGATTCAAAGAATAGAAAGTTTGGATTTATTGAAAATAGAAATCTTTTGTAACATTTTAAATGTTTTTACTGTCACTTTTGATCAATTTAATGCACACTTGTTCAATAAACCAAGCAAAACAAAACAAACAAAACTTACTGTCCCTAAACATTTGAAAGGTAGTATAAATGGTAATCTTTTAGACTCATATTTAAGTACCAGTTTTTATTTCACAATTTTGATGTATTTTCTCGAAATTGCGTGATATAAACTCACTGTTACAAGCAAATAAAAACTCAGAATTGCGAGATATAAACTCACAAATCTGAGAATATATTGGTCTTTTTTTGCCTCTCAGAACTGGACTTTATAACTTGCAATTGTTATATTACCTCACACAATTCTGATAAAAAGTCAGAATTGCGTGACAATCTCGCAATTGCAAGAAAAAAGTCAGAATTGTGTAATGAAAACTTGCATTTGCGAGAAAAACTCAAAACTGCAAGATATAAACACAAATCTGATTATTTTTCTCACAGTTGACTTTTCAACATGCAATTGTTTTTAAGTTAGAGTTATTAAGTCAGAATTGTGAGATATAAACTTGCATTTCTTAGAACATATCAGTCTTTCTTCCCTCTCAGAACTGGACTTTATAACTCATAAATGCTTGTTTATATCACGCAATTCTGAGAAAAAAATCAGAACCGCGAGTTTATAGTTAGAGTCTATTCAATTTTTCTTGTAATTGTGACTTTATTAAATGCAATTGTAATTATTAAGTCAGAATTGTGATAGATATACTCATAATTCTAAGAAAATATGAGTCTTTCTTCCCTCTCAGAACTGGACTTTATAACTCATAAATGCGCATTTATATTACGGAATTCTGAGAAAAAATTCTGAACTGCGAGTTTATGTCATGCAATTCTGAGAAAAAAGACCCACAAAATCTCACAAATCTGACTTTTTTTCTTGCAATTGTGATTTGATAAGATGCAATTGTGTTTATTAAGTCAGAATTGTGAGATATAAACTTGCATTTCTAAGAACATATCAGGCTTTCTTCGCTCTCAGAACTGGACTTTATAACTCATAACTGTTTATACAATGCAATTCTGAGAAAGTCAGAATTCCGAGTTAGTATCTTGCAAATCTGAGAAAAAAAAAAAAAAAAAAAACTGACAAAAACTCTGACTTTTTTTCTCAGAAATGTGACTATAACATGCAATTGTGATTATTAAGTCAGAATTATGAGATATAAACTTGCATTTCTAAGAACATATCAGTCTTTCTTTCTTCTCAGAACTGGACTTTATAACTCATAACTGTGAGTTTATATCACACAATTCTGAGGAAAAAAAAATCAGAATTGCGAGTTTATATCATACAATTCTGAGAAAGTCAGAATTGTGAGTTTGCATCATGCAAATCTGAGAAAAAAACCCTGAAAAAAAAAATTCACAAATCTGACTTTTTTTCTCAGAATTGTGACTATAACATGCAATTGTGATTATTAAGTCAGAATTGTGAGATATAAACTTGCAATTCTAAGAACTTATCAGTCTTTTTTTCCCCCACAGAACTGGACTTTATAACTCGCAATTGCGAGATTATCACACGCAATTCTGAGAAAGAAAAAGAATAATTGCGAGTTTATATCATGCAAATCTGAGAAAAATGTCAGAATTGTACCATAGTACTACCTTTGTACCTTTTTGTGACAGTCTATTAATTTAATTGCATTGTACGTGTCAAAAATACAATGCCACAGTATTAATGATGTCCATATGCAACAATAGTGTATGGCTACAAAATACTACCAAAAAGCACCCAGACGGAATCAAAGGACTTTTTTCTGTATTGATTTTGACATTTCTGAAAAATGTAAAATGTGTTAAATGGAAGAGAGTACACTAAAGTCTTACTGATATCTGAATGCATTATGTGATTAGCCATACTATTTAGTCAACAAACATGAAAGCATCTGTATAATTCTGAGAACTGAAGATGTTCCAGTTCTGAAGATTCAGTGGAGTTCCATGCTCATTTAGGCCTGATTATTCATTGTATTTTCTCTGTCTTACTATCAAACGTACCGCCAGTTCCTTGGCTTCTACCATTTTGCTTCTCTTCTTCAAACTGTTGTGGTGTTTAATTCATAGAGGAACATCATAAGCCATACTGGGAATACAGCTGCCGAAAACCTTCTCAGAGGAACCCAGAGCCATCTCATTACGCCTTCATTTTCAAAGCTGATGGAAATCCTTGGTCTGAAAGTCTTCCATTAAATCAACCAGCAAACTGTTCACTGAAGATTAGCCTATCCACAAGCAAAAGACAAATTGGGCGAGTGCTGCGCTTCAACTGGCAAGCAGAAGCAGTGAATGGAGCAGTACTGAGAGAGTGCACAGCTAGTGTGCTCTGATCTAATTACAACCGCTGAAGAAGAAAACACAGACCTTCATCAGCCAGTTCGTTCTGATCAGACGCCACAGAAACTGATTGTGTGCACTCACATAAGACGCAGAATATGGAACAGGATGTTTGCGTACTTGAAATGATGAGCTTATATTCAAAACCCAACAAAGAAATCAATGTTCATGTGATGTCTTGAGGAGGATGGTCACCCTTCACACGGTAAGTAAACAGATTTAAGAAGTCTTGTTGACATCAGATTGAAGCTATCCTCAAATGCACTTCAGCATCTTCTGAGAAACTCTTAAGCATGTCTTAGATGACATCACAAATAAACAGGAACATACGATCCCCATGCTTGGCGCATCAAGTACATGCTCTTTACCAGTAATTGAATTCCTATGAGTGTACAAGGACAGATAATTAAAAAGGCTAGACTCATGGTTAACCATAATCCTCTAACAAACGCTCCTCAGCTGTTTCTCTTTATGTTCCTGACAAGCCTTCAGACCATTTGAGGACAGCAAAAAGCTGTGAAACCTCGAAAGGCATAGCAAACCAGGTTGAGACAGGACAAACCTAGAGAATCCTGGTAACTCAAAGGTTTTAGAGGATGATCTGACACCTTGTCTGACTCTTAAACCTACATTAGCTTACAGGCATGAAGTTAAAGGACGTCTGAGGAAAGGTGAGCTACAGAGCTCAAGGATAACAGTGAATGCCTTGTGATACTAACCACCACACAAATGGTCTTTTTGTTTTTTGTTTAACTTTATACATGGATTTGCATTTTGTTTACTTGAGTACAAAATATAAGCTCATTATTTTAAAATTAAGTAAAAACTACTCAACTTTTCTGATACTGGGGTTTTCCAGTTGTATTCACATAGTTTTATCATTGCTCTTTAGTAAGATGTGATTTTGTTACATCTGGAGTTCATTTTCTACTTAAAATGGCAGAATGTTACTGCCATTGTGTATTTTGTACCAAGTACTGAAGTCTCTGTGTTTGGGTGAGAGCTACATGATATTTATTGCATTATTTACTTAGATATTTCTGGGTAACACATACATTTTAAAAGTGTGGTTTAATTCAGTGCTATATTGAGTAAAATTATTGAATTTCCAAGTAAGCTTTGACTAAGTAAAAATGACTCAAACTGTTACTGGCCAAGCTAAAGTTACTTATTTTCTTTGTTAAATATATTTAACTTAGATTAGTAGATTTTACTCGACAATAACTGTAAACTGTACAGAGCCATTTTAATATCTAACACAAAGTGTCACTGCTTTTGTTTTAAGTAAAATATTGAAAATAAATGTTGACTTTGACATTTTGCTATGTAATCAGTAAAGCATTATGTAATCATATTACTTTTAGGTAACTAGTAAAGTAACTTTTAAATGTACAAAGAAATATCAGAGTTACTCTTTCAAGTAAGTAATGCAAGTCCCATTTATTCCATTAATGGTAATAAGTTATGTAATCGGATTACTTTTTTCAAGTATCTAGTAAAGTAACACATTACTTTAAAATTTCGTTATTAAAAAAATATTGAAAATAAATGTTACATTTGACATTTTGCTATGTAATCAGTGTTGGGGGTAACGCATTACAAGTAATATGTTATGTAATCAGATTACTTTTTTCGAGTAACTAGTAAAGCAATACATTACCTTTACATTTACAACGAAATATCCAAGTTACTTTTTTAAATAAGTACTGTAAGTTACTTTGTTATCCCATTTATTTTATTAATACGTTATGTAATCGGATTACTTTTTTCAAGTAACAAGTAAAACATTACTTTTAAATTTTGTTATTAAAATACTGAAAATAAATTTTTAATTTACAACAAAATATCCGAGTTACTTTTTCAAAAAAGTACTGCAAGTTACTTTGTTTTCCCATTTATTTCATTAATTGTAATATGTTATGTAATCAGGTTACTTTTTTCAAGTAACAAGTAAAACATTACTTTTAAATTTCATTATTAAAAATACTGAAAATAAATGGTAACTTTAACATTTTGCCATGTAATCAGTGTTGGGGGTAACGCATTACAAGTAATATGTTATGTAATCAGATTACTTTTTAAAGTAACAAGTAACACATTACTTTTAAATTTACAACAAAATATTTTTTTGTTTTTTGAGTTACTTTTCGAATTAGTAACGCAAGTTACTTCGTTTCCCATTTATTCACTAGCTGCGTTTGCATTACAGATTTGTGCAAAACTTTGTGCAATATTTTTTGAATGTCAATAAAAAACTATTGCGAAATGACAGCTTTCCATTAACCGATATTATCCCACTAAAACATTTTTTTTTCCACTCGCGATAAGTCACGGGGACAGATGTTGGTAGGTTTAAGTCGGAGCCTTAATGCGTAAATAAGTGGTTATCCAAGAATTAATAGCAAGGAAAGCTCCTTATACTTGAGAGCGGCCACATATGAGTTGATTCTTGGAAGTTATAGTACTTTAAAGAATGATCATGTGACTTTTACATACGCCAGGTGACCTATACATGCAAAATAAAACTGTTTCTATTGCAGTTTTGTGAAATATTCCTTTTTTAATTTTCCTAAAAGAAACACCTCATGCGAGCATAAAAAACTTTTTTGCGATTCCATTGGACGTATTTTCAATTCCAAATTTCAATTTGCGCAATTTGAAAGGTAATGAAAAGGCAGCTACTGACACCTTTCCTGTCCCAATGTTGAGGCAAATACACTTCCTTCAGCCTGAGGCTTATTCATTTCACTTTTAGTGTGAAAGAGCCCTTGCAGTTGCCAAAAATATAACTTTTGGGTTTTTTGTTATTAAAAACAAATTCAGCCCAGGTGACAAAAAGTAAAGCAAAAATAACCAGTGTTGGGGAAAGTTACTTTTAAAAGTAATGCATTACAATATTGAGTTACTCCCTAAAAAGGTAACTAATTACGTTACTTAGTTACTTTTTATGAAAACTAATGTTACGTTACATTACCTTTCAAATCTGGGCAGGGCTTGCTTGCTTGTTTTTAATATAAAAAGTTCTATTTTTGGCAAATGTAAAAGCCTTTTCACACCAAAAGCCTCAGGTTTAGAGAAAAGTAAATTCACGTTTGTACAGTAGACCGCAGAAGGAAAAATGTCAACTCTTCAGCAATAAAAAAAGGAAAACAAATGTTAGATTATCTTGAGTAATTTTTGCTTATTAGTATGGATGAATTGGATCATCGAATGTTGGCAGCAAAGACATCGGTCAGTAGGATATTTGTATTATTTACCATATTTAATTATTGCAGGTTTGTGTTGAATTTCACTGTTTTTATTCATTTTGAGGAATACTGTATTATTCTAGAACTAAATAGATGACTAAATAGACTCAATAAATGGGAGGAAAAAGTAACTGGCGTAACTTATTTGAAAAAGTAACTCCGATATTTTGTTGTCAATTTCAAAGTAATGCGTTACTTTACTAGTTACTTGGAAGAAGTAATATTATTGCGTAACTTAAGTTACTTGTAATGCGTTACCCCAACACTGAAAGTAACACAATGCATTATTTTCCAGAAAAAGAACTTGTAATGCAATAAGTTACTTGTTTAAGGAGTAACTCAATGTTGTAATGCGTTACTTTTATAAGTAATTTTCCCCAAAACTGTATGTAATGCAATTACAATCACACTAAAATACATTCTATCTTGAGTTTGCGCTTGAAACGCAAAGAATCGTAGGAAAAGACACATTAGCGTATTGGTTTTTTGAAGATATTCAGTTTTCATTATCAATAACTGTTGTCATTTTGTAATCGAGTACTTGTGGCTATCCCTGGTATGTATCCATCTGCATCATTTACACACAATTTCCTCTGGCCGTATGTGTGGCACATGTGAACATTTGTTTGTGGTTGAAACATAAGAGCAAGAGCCATTGATTGAGTGCAGAGACGTGGCTCTGCTCCACACTCTCTGCAAGGCATGATTCAGCAGGCAACAATGAACATCTCAGCATGAGGACAAACTCCATAAAGAGCCTCTGTCTCAGAGCAAAATCAATAAGCAAAACTTAGGAAAGGAGAGAACATAAAAAAGGAAAAGGACTGAATGAAGGATCAAGGAAAGAGCAGGGTCGCCATGTTTGCAGCAACGAAAGAAGAGCCAGCGGTGAGGAATGGAGACATTTCAACAAAAACTGCAGCTCATTTTCAAGTAAACAGAGACTGGACTGTAAAACAGTGACTGTCTCTAGTCTGACACAGTCAGAAGGAAGCATGTGTGGACAAGCTCCATGACATGCTGTATGGTAGATCATTTACGGTACACTTAATACGCAATAATATCACATTTACAGGAACAGTTCGCCCTCAAATTAAAGTTCTGTCATCGTTTACTCATCGCTATGTCTATTTAAACTTGTATGCTGGTGTTTTTTTCTTTTACACACACAAGTTTGGACAACTTTTATGATACTTTTTGTCATTTTTAGAGCTTGACAGGAATGCAGCTGCCTGAACATTCTTCAAAATGTCTTATTTTTCATTCCTCAGAGGAAAATATCTATTGAGTGTACCGTAGCTTGTCCACACACCTAGAGACAGTCATGTTTTTCTTGTGAAAGTGCTGCAACAGCATTATTCCACATTACTTCCCTACCGCTTTGCAAGAGCGGGTCCTAACAGAGCTGCAGTTTCTTTCAATAGCATGGAAAGCAAAAAAGGGAAACGAAAAAGACGGGAATTGCGAGGTGAAGGGCAGTCAGTGAGGTACTGTGCTATAGACCAGACTCACCCCATCCCTACACAGGCCTGAGGGCTCATTCGGCCCCCCAGCCTACAGCGCCGCCCCTGCACCGAAGGGCGAGAAGTTGAGGTGACCCCTCTGAAAGAGAGGAGAGAAAGACAGAGAGAGAGAACATTCAAAACACATATACAGCATTGCTTACATTCTCAACATGAAATCATGTGCTCCATACACATGATTACATATAGCTGATGTGCAGACGTTATTGAAGGCCAAGGAGACTTACATAAAGATACTGGATGGTGTGACTTTATCAGTACAAGGTTGCTTTGATTCAGTAGGTATACTTTGTTTTAAGATACACTAAGGTTTTTTATTATTATTATTAATATTATTATAGTGGCCCCAAATGTATTTGCACACTTAAGTCACATTAAATTCCTTATATACAAAGCATTAAATTGATTATTAATTATCATTCATTCATTTACTGATTTATTTATTTATTTACAAGATGAATTAAATGAGTTTCACATTAGGCTTTAACCATTCAATGTTGACTTTGATTAAAAAAGGAATTACAAATAATGTAAAATTCTAAATATTAAAATTTACTCTACTTTTTTATTATACTAAAAACGATTTAGCCTAATGTAAGTTCCACATTATGTTTTTACCCTGCAAAGTTATCTTAGATAAAACAAGGAGTATCAGGACTTTTAATAAAACAATAATAAAAAATAATAATAATAAAATGCTAATAAATAAATACATTTATATTATATTATATTATATCATAAATGAATAAATAAATAAATAAATAAATAACAATTAAAACACTAATAAATAAATACATTTATATTACATTATATTACATTATATCATGACGCATTAAATGTGTCATGATATAATATAATGTTCCACATTAGGCTTTGACCAGGCAAAGTTACCTTTGACAAAATAAATTGACAAAATGTATTCAAATTTACTCCACTTTTCCAAAAATATTCCCAAATATGCAGCAAAAAAAAAAAAAAAAAAAAAAAATTATATATATATATATATATATATATATATATATATATATATATATATATATATATATATATATATCAATGAATAAAAATAAATACATTATATTATATTATATTATATTAAGTTCCAAATTAGGCTTTGACCATACAAAGTTAACTTTGATAAAACAAGGAATATCAGGACTTTTAATAAATAATGACTTGCAAATTACAAAAATGCAAAATTGTAAATATTTAAATTCACTCCACTTTTCCACAAAACTCTAAAACAGGCAGCATTTATAAATAAATACATTACATATATTATATATTATATTATATTATAATCATCATGCATTAAATGAGTTCCACGTTAGGCTGTGACCATGCAAAGTTACCTTTGATAAAAACAAGAAATATCAGGACTTTTAATAAATAATGAATCGCAAATTACAAATAATGTAAAATTGTCAATATTAAAAATTGACTCCACTTTTCTACAATGCTCCAAAATATGCAGCATTTAAAATAAATAAATAAATAAATAAACAAACAAACATCTATAGTTTCCTAAAAATACTAATCTGCACAACACTGGTAATAATACAAAATGTTTCTTAAGAAAATCAACATTTTAGAAAGATTTCTGAATCATGTGACACTGAAGTCTGGAGTGATGATGCTGAAAATTCAGCTTTGCATCACATGAATAAATTACATTTATATATATATATATATATATAAAATAGAAAACAATTACTTAAAATTGCAAAAATTATTGTTTAAATCAAATAAATGCCTCGATTATGTTTTTTTTTCCATCTGTCTTCACAACAGATACTACTTGGTTTGCAGTGGCAATCATACATTTTAAAGTCATAAGTGTCCAAATACTTCTTGGGATCACTGTATCTACAGTCAGCTGTGTATCTGATCCTTGGGATCTCCACATGTCAGTCAGCATCTCCAAGATTGCGTGATACACAGCAGCCCTGTCAGAAGAGATGGCCTCTTCAGACCTTATCACATACAGACACGAAGCAAGAATACTCCATTACCAGAGCGCCCGTCCGGGAACACTTCATTATCCCTGCTGTCATTTTCTAAGCAATCTCCCGCACCCGCCGGATCCTGATGCTGATAAGGCCGAACTGCGCTCGTCTCATTCTCGCTCTCAATCGCAATCTCCGGCGAAACCAAGCTGATCAATAATTAAACATCATGATCTTCCGCATGTTATGAGACGTTGCGATGTGGATCAATAAGGAGCGGATGGACCAGAAGGCAGGACGAGTGAGATACAGAGAGCGGAGACGGGGGAAATATGAAGCAGGCGTGTGCTAATACATGTTAAGGGGCATTAAAAGGCTGTTTCCTGCTTCCGAGTGCCATAAGGACATTAAGAGGTAGAGCGTCCCTTTGAGGATGACCTCTGGCGGGGTTACATTTGAGTGATGGGAGCACATCCTCACTGCCATCTGTTTTTCTTCATGTCAGACCTAAGATAAAAGGACTGGGATTTACTGGCACAGATCAGCTCTCGTGTTGTTCGGCGCCACATCGATAAATACGTTAAGACCGAAATGGTGGACGTTCAATGTTTTGTTGCGAGAGCGTATCTGGCACAGCGTGGCGAATCTGAAACTTTAGTGTAAAGTTACCAGAGGATTGAGTATTGCTAGTAAGTGAGTATATACTCTAGTTGATGTGGTTTAAAAGGTTAGTGTCCCGTTTCAGAGAGCACTAGCGTGTGGCTCACTTCACTCTGCGGGGGGCTATTCTGTCGTTCTGAATATTTCATTATCTATTTGAATAATTCAAGTTTTATTTACAGCGTAGAAGTTGGCCGTGCAACTGTATGGGATATTTGTAGAACATCTATACGTCTTTTCTGCATCCACTTCCTGCTTTCCATGCGGTCCTGTGACCTTGACCCCTATCATGTGACACAGGCAGGAAGCCAAAGACAGAATGGGATCCGGTAATCGGAGAGCTTGTGGCATTCAGTGCTTCTTGAGGTTCAAAGCTTCTTGGGTGTCACTAGTGAAATTCAAAATGCTTCTATACATTTTGATACATGCTGGAGACTTCAGGGAGGAATAATGTGACAGCTCGGTCTGGCTAGACTGACGTGAAACAAAATTAGACCGTCTGCATTAAAATCAATGAAGATGTCTGCATTGGAAATGCCTGATGTGACGCGACGGACATCTTGTTCCTAGGAACAATGTGCTGCCCTGCACAGTGATTCCAGCTACTTTATCGGTCTATTGAAAATTGTTCATTAAATGTTATATATACACCATAGTAGAAAAGTTTTGTGTTTTTATAAAGAAATCAATACTTTTATACAGCAAGGACGCATTAAACTGATCAGAAGTGAGAGTAGGGACATGTGAAAATGTTAGAGAAGATTTATATTTCAAATGAATGCTGTTATTTTGAAAACAAAAATTGTCTTGTTTTTCACAAAAATATTAAGCTGCACAACTTTTCATTGTTGATAATAATATAAAAAATGTTTCTTGAGCAGCAAATCAGCATATTAGAATGATTTCTGAAGGATCATGTTTCAGATTGGAGTAGGGATGATTTTACATCACAGGAAATTACATTTTAAAATATATTTCAGTAGAAAACAGCTATGTTAAACCGTAATAATATTCAATAATATGATTTTTTATTGTATTTTTGATTAAAATAATCTCTTTCAATCAATTTCAGTTAAACTACAATATAATATAATTGATTATATCATTTGAAAATTCTTAATGCTCAGTAGAATAATCATCGTAAAAAAACATTTAGAAGTTGTATTAAAATATGTAATAATATTTTTATAATAAAAACTAATTATCAGAATAACTAAATTACATTTCAATAAATCTTGAGGTACAAGGGTGTTATTTAATTTTATTACTGACATGTTTTAATAAATCTTGAGGTAAAAAAGGTGTTTTGTATTTTTTTACTGTAGTGTAATAAATATAATTCAAATATTTCAAATACATTAAAGAGCAAACAGTTATTTTAAACTTTAATAATAATTAGAGTAATAATTACTGTTTTACTGTTTTTACTGTAGTGTAATAAATGTAATTCAAATATTTCAAATACATTAAAAAAGAAAACAATCCTTTTAAACTGAAATAATTATAGTAATAATTACTGATTTATGGTATTTTTTACTGTAGTGTAATTATAGTAATAATTACAGTTTTATTGTGTTATTTTTTTACTGTAGTGTAATACATGTAACTCAAATATTTTTAATGCAATAAACGAGAAAATAGTTAGTTTAAACAGAAATAATTATAGTAATAATTACTGTTTTACGGTATTTTTACTGTAGTGTAATAAATGTAATTCAAATATTTAAAATACATTAAAAAATAAAATAGTTATTATAAACTAATGTAGTTTTAGCAATAATTACTGTTTTACAGTATTTTTTTACTGTAGTATGTAATATAATTCAAATATTTCAAATACATTAAATGAGAAAACAGTTATTTTAAACCATAATAATAGTAATAATTACGGTTTTATTTTTTTACTGTAATAAATGTAATTGAAATATTTAAAATACATTAAAAGAGAAAACAGTTATTTTAAACCGTAATAATAATAATAGTAATAATTACGGTTTTATTTTTTTACTGTAATAAATTTAATTGAAATATTTCAAATACATTAAATGAGAAAACGGTTATTTTAAACCGTAATAGTAATAATAGTAATAATTAGGTTTTTTTTACTGTAATAAATGTAATTGAAATATTTCAAATACATTAAAAGAGAAAACGGTTATTTTAAACCGTAATAGTAATAATAATGTTTTTTTTACTGTAATAAATGTAATTGAAATATTTCAAATACATTAAAAGAGAAAATGGTTATTTTAAACCGTAATAGTAATAATAGTAATAATTACGGTTTTATTTATTTTTTTACTGTAATAAATGTAATTGAAATATTTCAAATACATTAAAAGAGAAAACGGTTATTTTAAACCGTAATAGTAATAATAGTAATAATTACGGTTTTATTTTTTTTACTGTAATAAATGTAATTGAAATATTTCAAATACATTAAAAGAGAAACGGTTATTTTAAACCGTAATAGTAATAATTATAGTAATAATTATGGTTTTATTTTTTTACTGTAATAAATGTAATTTAAATATTTAAAATACATTAAAAGAGAAAACAGTTATTTTAAACCGTAATAATAATTAGAGTAATAATTACTGTTTTACAGTATTATATTTTTGACTGTAATGTAATAAATGTAATTAAAATATTTCAAATACATTAAAAGAGAAAATAGTTATTTCAAACTGTAATAATAATTATAGCAATAATTACTGTTTTACTGTATTTATCAAATAAATGCAAACTAGGTGAGCACGGGACAATTCTATAAAAATAAAAACAAACAAACAAATATATAAATAAAAATAATAATGACCTTTCCAACTCCGAACTGTTGAACAGTAGTGTGCATATTTAAACAACTTCCAAAAATGTTCCATTAAAAGCAGTTTATGTCATGTCATGATGCTGTATTAGATGAGAAAGTGTTCTCCAAATTTATTAGGCTTGTAAACAGAGTAGACATGACACAACATGTTTATTTGTAGGCATGTTATGTAGTCCGTTATGTCACCGTTTGGCCCTCATGTAAGGGC
This sequence comes from Garra rufa, assembly GCF_049309525.1. Taxonomy (NCBI): domain Eukaryota; kingdom Metazoa; phylum Chordata; class Actinopteri; order Cypriniformes; family Cyprinidae; genus Garra; species Garra rufa. The sequence continues at coordinate 9,131,911 of NC_133368.1, read as the reverse complement.
ACAAGAAGCAGCACTCTTTTGGTGTCAGAAGGCGTCATCCAGGTCAGCAGGACAGTTCACTTTTATATGATGATATCATTCTGTGATATTATCTGTTGATCACTGTATGTGCTATGCAAAAGCTAAGATATCAACAGTGTAAATATCTGAAGTACTGTCAGTCAGCTGATGGCGTGACGCAGATGTCACTCAGGTTATCTCAGTTTCAAAGCCTCTTTCTGTATGCATCAGCCTGCATGCAATGTCAACGTCTAAAAAAATTACTACTAATAATGGTTTGAATAAGAATCTGTCTATTTTGCAGGATTCTATTCATACAAGAACTCAAAAATAACTGTTACATGAAATATAATTGCATGGTTTCTCAAGTGTGTCTCATAGGTATACCTAAAATGTCTGTTTGCGGGTCCTGGGCTGACACTGTTTGTATGTTCATTGGAATAATGACAGGCTTCTGTCATTCTTTGCCTGAGCCAGAACAAACTGGATTGGAAACACAGGACGCTGAGGCTATTTACAGAGAAACTAGGGCGCTCCCCATTTAATAGACAAACAATCCACGGCTCTCAGCGGCGGGCAATATGACAACACATCTGAGTCAGAGAGAGCGAGAGAGAGCGAGGACCCCAGCTTTCCACTCAGGAACCTTACACTGCTCCGTTAGGTCGAATGACAGCGGCTAATTGTTTTGCGTTTAATAACAACCGGCCCACACAAGTTTACGACAAGTGTGCGCTCCACTTTATGGAAGAGCACCTCTGGGCCACAGCTTTATACATATAGTTTACATATTCATAAAGCATTACAGGCCAGCATAGGTTTCATAATGCAGGGCCCTCAGCAGGGGACCACACATTACGTATAGAGACTGACAGGTGCACTGTGGTGGTCTCTCGCTTTCAATTATTATGAAAGCACATTTCCATTACTGCAGCTCACATATGACTTGGTAAGTAAATCAGGGAGATTATGCAGACATGGAACAATTATGAAACAGGAAAATATTCGATCTCTGGTTCAAAACCAAGTGAGCTGCTTTTCTGTCTAGCCAGCTTCTAAGGAATTCAAATGGAACTTCAAAAGTGGTTGAGATGCAATGTACAATTGATTTCAGTTTTAGTTTGTTGTCAATATGTTGCCATTAGTGGTGTCGCAAAATATATTGGTATTGAAGATAAATGTGATATGTAAATAATGAAATTTCAATATACTGATAATAGTGACATTTTAAATTGAATAGTACACTTATGATATTATGACACATAATAATCCAGTGTCAGCGCCATTGTGGAGCGTTAAACTCTCAGATGTAATTTGTTTCATTCATACTCAACACCAGAGGGCGCTTTCACATAGAAAGTCCACAAGCGAGACTCATAGGAGTAATAAAACAAATGACTTTCCAGGAGATCCCAGCTATCACTGGAGCTGAATAAAAGCAGAAAAAAAGTATAGCAGACGAGTATAACAGTACATGGTTTATCTGCATTCTTCAAGCCAAATCAGGTCTTTTTACATGGATAATGTATATTCATATTGTAATGCTAATCGACATCTCATATATAAACTTGCAATTCTGAGAAATGAAGTCAGAATTGTGAGAAATAAACTCACAAATCTGAGAAATAATTCAATTCCAAGATACAAACTCGCAGTTGTGAGTTATAAAGTAAGAATTGCGAGATGTAAAGTCACAATCCTGACATTTTTTTAAATCAGAATTGCGTGATATAAACTCACAATTGTGAGAAATAAAGTCACATATACGAGATAAAAACTCACAATTCAGATTTTTTTCTTGCAGTTGCGACTTTTTATCTTACAATTCTGACTTTTTTCCTCAGAATTGCGAGATATAAACTTACAATTGCTTCTTGTGAAACTAGCAAATCTAAGAAATAACTAAATTCCGAGATATAAACTCACAATTGCGATTTATGAAGTTAGAATTGCGAGATATAGTCACAATTCTAACTTTTTTCTCAGTTGCGTCATATAAACTCACAATTACGAGAAACACACTTAGACTTCACAATTCTGACTTTTTTCTCGCAATTGCAAGTTTGTTTCTCAGAATTGTGAGATATAAACTCGCAATTGCATCTTATAAACTCGCAATTCTGAGAAATAACTCAATTCCCGAGATATAAACTAAATAAAGTCAGAATTGTGATAAAAACTTGCAATTCTGCAATTGCGAACTTGTATCTTGAATTCTAATTTTTCTCACTATTGTGACAGAATTGCATCTTATAAACTCGCAAATCTGACAAATAACTCAATTCTGAGATATAAACTCACAACTGGAAGTTATGAAGTTAGATTTGCAAGATATAAAGTCTCAATTCTGACATTTTTTTTCACAGAATTGCATGATATAAACTACTGTAAGAAATATTTTTATTTTGAGGTGAAAAATGACTGATATGTTCTCAGAATTGCAAGTTTATATTTCACAATTCTGATTTAATAACTCGCAATTGTGTTATAAAGTCAGAATTGCAAGATACAAACTCACAATTCTGAGAAAAAGTCAGAATAAATAAATAAAGATTTATTATTTTATTTTAATTATTATTACTTTTCTTTTTAATTTGTGTGTGTGTCTGTGAGTGAGAGAGAGCGAGAGAAATAGAGTTTGTGTTTTCCGTACATAATAAAACGTAATATTGTGGAAAAAACATGGACATAATCTGTCGTTTTTATCCTGTTGTTTACTGTATTTATTAGTTTGGCCAGTGTCATTGTGGGTTTTGCTTATTTTGCTGTTTTGGTTCTGTAAGGACCTTTGAAATAACTGAAATCGTGAGGCAAAGTGATACAGACATGTACTGCGGTCAAAAGCTGCCTGGAACTACGTTCGCCATGCGTTTCCCTGAAAATAATGCACACCTCTAGAACGTTCGTCAGCCAATCAGATTCAAGCATTCAACGGCCCTGTAGTATAAGCATAAAATATACTTCAATAATTTTCAACAATCAATTTTTTTTTTTAAATTATTACTACTATTTGTTCATTTATTTACAACTTCAAAAAATCTTTAACACTGTATAACATTGGTGGCTAACCTTTTAGAACATACTCTATGCCAGGACCCATCTATGACGTCTACATAGGCATCTCACTAGATTTTGGAACAGAGCCACAGTCACTGATATGATGATACAGTTATGCGAGACGTTGCAGTCTGTTGCGGATCTTTCTACAAAGCACATAAGCTTATAAAATGAGCATTTGCCTGCCATAAATCAAAGAACTCTCTTTTTGCTGTCAGCAGGTGACAGTGCCATATATCTGTCCTCAATCCCATCATCCTAACAGATGGTGTCTGCTCTAGCAATGGCTATATGTGTGTGTGCGGACATTCTTATATGCATGTCTTGTATTGTCTTTCACAATGTAACTATCAACGTCACATCCTGTGCATTTGGCTACGTCTTCCTTATTCCTAATATGGTCTTCCTGTTAAGTGATTGACAGTCACATACATTGTATTGTACACTGCTCACGCCATGCCACGGATGTCACGGTCAAAGCTATCTATAAGCTAGACGTTTAGGAAGATTCAGGCTTGATTCATTGGAGCTTTTTATCTGGCAGCCGGTGGCGATCATCCATGTATTATTTACGGTCAAGGTCATATGTATTTGTTATTTAATCCAAGATTATGTAAAGATATGAGTTAAACCATTGATGTGTCACATGTTAATAGGAAAAAAGCCTATTATGAACTGCACGTGCATGAGAATTTCTTCAACACCAGTTGCCTCTTTTGTGATTCGTTTTTTGAAGAAATATTTTTGTTTCTATCATCCTATCATAAATCATGTTTGGAAAGATCACCAGAGAATAAAAAAAAAAAGTTTTTTTTTTTTTGACAGAATTGACAGAGTGAAGGACCAAATGTTTACATGAAAAAAGGAAATAATTAGATGAAATATGAATATAAATCTATTAATCCTGAATATAAAAGGGAATATAATATACGACTATGAATGAATATTATATAATTTTAAATATATAAATATAAATTGCAACATTAATTTTGAATATATTTGTATAAATCTGAATATACACAAAGTAAATATAAAATAATAAATCATAATAAATGCAATATATATATATATATTGCATTTAAATTTTCTGACTTTTAAGTGATTTATTGTTTCATATTTATTTTTTGATATTTATAATAACGATAATGATGATGATAATAATAATAATACAATAATAATAATAATAATAATATTATTATTAATAATAATAATAATAATTATTATTATTAGATGAAAAAATAAGTACAGGAAATAATTTGATGAAATATAAATAGAAATGTATTAATCCTGAATGTAAAAATTTATATAATATAATTCTATAAATGATTATAATATAATTGTAAATATATAAATGTAACTTTACATATTAATTTCAAATTTGCATAAAACCTGAAAAAGTAAAAAAAATATAAATGCAAATATATATATATATATATATATATATATATATATATATAAATTTATATATGATTTATATAATATATAATGATATATATTATTTAAATTTATATATTTAGAATTATTTAAATAAATAAAAAAATCTAAATTATATTAAATTACCTTTTCTGGTTTTAAAGAAATGCACATGTAAATAACTAAATAAACATTATGTAAACCTATATCTAATATTTTATATTTACTTTTTATATTTATTAACTTATTTTATAATAATAACATTATTATTATTATTATTATCATCATCAAAATATTGCGTTACCAAAAATGTACCATGGTATTACAAGCATGTAAATAAAATCACTCTGCTTTACTATTATATTAAAAACAGACCCGGTTCAGAATAAATACTCTCGCTTGCCAAACTCTACTGTTGAGAGAGCGATACAGAGGACGAGAGACAGATAGTGTTATTGAGGTAAAAAGCTCTCAGAGAAGCCTCATTAAGTTTTAATGTTTTGTGAGGGTAACCCTGCTTTCAGGACACACAGTGAGATGTTGAGAAGCACAGAGGGCACGCACCGATCTTTCCGGCGTGTTCCTGAGGAGGAGAACAGGGCTGGAGCACCACCCCTCTCCTCTAATGCACCTCTGAATACGATCTCCAGATAAGCCTTCGCTCATTTCATTTGGCAGAGTGCTGAGTCTGGGATGACACGGGACCCGCTCTCACTTTCATTACCCATGATTACATCTGCCATTTGAGGTCACTGGAGACCTTCTCCCCACGGAAGAGTGGATGACAGATGCCACCAGAGAACAAGTGCATGTAAGTGTAGGTTTGTGTAAATGCTTCACCTGAGTGTGGTGGCTGTCCATGTGCCTGTGTAATGCAGAGGTGCTGGACACATTAGACTTTGGATGGCCCTCGTCTTCCAACGTCCCTATTGAAAGAGAAATATCCGGATGTTAAATGCAACGTTCTTCAAGCATTGACTGAAATATGTAATCACATAATGCAAACACAATATAGAAATTCCTCCTTTTTTCTTATTACTGCTATTTAGCTTGTACCACAACATGCATTCTTTGTTTTGTATATAATTTCAGCCTGTTTTGTGATTTATATGTTTGTTTTAATTTAGTTTTCAAAATTCTGTGAGCATCAGATTCAGTGGTTTGACTGCATTCCAATGGAATCCTGACTTTTTTTCTCAGAACTGATATAAAAGCACAATTTTGACTTTTTCCTCTGAATTGCATGACATAAGCTCGCAATTGCGAGTTAAGTCAGAAATGCGAGATATAATCTCACAATTCTGACATTTTTTCTCAGAATTTCATAATATAAACTTCGAATTGTGAGTTATAAAGTCATAAATGTGAGACATAAACTCATAATTCAGAATTTTTTTCACAGAATTGCATGATATGAACTCACAATTGTGAGAAATAAAGTCAGAATTGCAAGTTAAACTTGACTTTTTTCTCGCAAATGCGAGTTTGTATCTTGCAATTCTGACTTCACGCAATTTTGACTTTTTCTCAGAATTGTGAGATAAAGTCCAATTTTTTTTAAGGAAAAAAAAGACTGAACACAGTTACGAGTTATAAAGTCAGAATTGCAAACTCACAATTCTGACTTGTTTTCTCAATTTCATGATATAAACTTGCAATTGCGAGTTATAAAGTCAGAAATGCAAAATATAAACTCACAATTCTGAATTGTGAAATAAACTCGCAATTGCCTTTCTCGCAAATGCAAGTTTCTATCTCGACTTTCTAGACTTCTGTCTTTTCAAGCAAGTTTCTAATTCTGACTTTTTCACGCAATTATGACTTTTTTCTCAGAATTGTGATTAAACTCACAATTCTGACTTTTTCTTAGTCCAATTTTCAGGGGAAACAAAACTTAACGCAATTACGAGTTATAAAGTCAAAACATTGTGATATAAACGCACAATTCGGACTTTTTTTTCCTCAGAATTTCATAATATAAACTTGCAACTGTGAGTTATAAAGTCAGAATTAAAAAAAACAACTTTTTTCTCAGAATTGTGTGATATAAACTCACAGTTGTGAGAAAGTTATAATTGCAAGATAAAACCTGCAACTGACTTTTCTCACAAACAAAAGTTTGTATCTCGCAAGACTTTTTTTTTCTCAGAATTGTGAGATAAAGTCCAATTTTGAAGGGAAAAATTACAAGTTAAGTCAGAATTGCATGATACAAACTTACAATTCTGACTTTTTTTCTCAGAATTTCATGATATAAACTTGCAATTACGAGTTATAAAGTCAGAAATGCGAGATATAAACTCACGAGAAATAAAGTCAGAATTGCACAATAAACTTCTCGCAAATGCAAGGTTGTATCTCGCAATTCACAATTAGAAGTTATAAAGTCAGAATTTTGTGATACAAACTCACAATTCTGACATTTTTTTCTCAGATTTGTGTGGTATAAACTCACATTTTTTTCCCAATGTCAGTAAAAGATATGCCTAAAACCTGAGCTACCTAAAACTTCAACACTATTCATTTGCTGTCTTGCAAGCACTGGTATTTCCTTTGGGAAATGTACATTAGTTCATATACCATTATCTTAAAGATGCCGGCATATAATGGCTGAGTGTATAGGTCACTGCTGGCTGTTTAAAACTTCCGCCCACTCTTCTTCAATGGATGCTTCACGTGGAATATGGAAGTTCACCCCCTCCTCACGCAGATATTAGCCTCACTGAGAGGACAAAAGGCCAAGAGAGTGAGTGTATGTGTTTGTGTAAGGGAGACAGAGAGACCCTGAGCCATCTGATGGCTCTTTAGGAGAGCACTTTATCAAGTCCAGGGCCTTTCACTTTAATCATGGCCTGCCTCAGTGATAGCTTCTGGGTCAACTCGTTCTATCTTACCTTGCCCATTTCTCCAACCCCTTTCTCTCTACAACCTGCCATTCTTTCCGTTTCTCTTATTCTCATACTTTATCTCCAATATTTTCTCAAGCATGTGAAGCGCTGTGCCTCTGTGGTATATGTCACACTCAGCTGGCCAAAGGTTACGCAGTTATTGGTGCTGTCTCTGTGGTAAACAAACCTTGGGGGAAGGCTGGGCCAGCCGATGACATGTGAATGAGCTTAGAATAATTTGATGGATGCACATTAGGACATGCAACGGCCAATGCCCTAATGTAACATGGGATTGTGGGGTGTGTGAGTTAGTCTCCTCTGCTCCTGACCACATCCATAAAGCCATGAAGAGAATATAATTACTCACGCCATGTCATCCAAGCTGTTCCTTTCTTCAGTCGAAAAGAAATTTAGGAAATTTTGAGGAAAACATTCCAGGATTTTTTTCCATATAGTGGACTTCAATAGTGGCCAATGGGTTGAAGGTCCAAAATGCAGTTTCAATGCAGCTTCAAAGAGCTCTACATGATTCCAACCAAGGAATAAGGGTCTTACTGAAGGAAACGATCTGTCATTTTCTAAATCAAAATAAAATTGATATACTTTTTAACCATAACTGCTCATCTTCCACTAGCTCAACCTCACGCATTACGTAGTCACATTGGCGGGAGTGCTAACTCAGAGTTTACAAAGCAAACTTGCAAAGAAAATCAAAAGGCCTTTGCAAAAAAGCTAACACAACGATGATGGACGATTTTGAAGTTGGAGGAGAAAACGAGATAGCCTACCTTTTTGAACCAACGTGCATGGATGAAGAACACTGCAAAAAATGCTTTTATTACTTAGATTTTTTGTCTTGTTTCCAGCCAAAATATCTAAAAATTCTTAAATCAAGAAGGATTTTCTAGACGAGTAAAAATTATTTTCTTGTTTTCAGAAAAAACAACTCAAAATTAAGTGAATTTTTGCTTAGAACAAGCAATAATCTGCCAATGGGGTAAGGAAAAAAAATCTTATCTCAAACAGAAAACAAAAACACTTAATTTTGACTTGTTTTTTTTTTCTGAAAGCAAGACAACATTTTTTTACTTGTCTAGAGAACCCTTCTTGATTTAAGAATTTTTAGATATTTTAGTTGGAAACAAGTCAAAAAATCTAAGTAAAAAAAGTGTTTTTTTGCAGTGAACCTTTTTTTTATATCTTATTTTGAAAATGGCTGATCATTTCACTAGATAAGACCCTTATTCTCAACTGGGATCATGCAGAGCCCTTTGAAACTGCAATTTGGACCTTTAACCCATTGATCCCCATTGAAGTCCAATATATGGAGAAAAATCCTGGAATGTTTTCCTCATAAACCTTAATTTCTTTTCGACTGAAGAAAGAAAGACATGAACATCTTGGAAGACTAAGGGGTGAGTAAGTTATCAAGAAATTTTTATTCTGGAAGTGATCTAATAACCTCTTGTGCCATTACCGTTGGTGATCTGGTTGCCGTTCTCAATGGGCGCTGGGTTTGAAGAGTTGGGAGAAGTGTGGTTGTTGGCGTTTTTGTCCTGTAACTGTGCTGAGGGAGAGATGGGGCCTTGATCCTCTCGACCTGGCAGGTTTATGTTGGAATTTGAGAGTCCTATGGAAAAGCAATAAATAAGAACATTCAATAAATACATTGATTCACATCAACACAATGTGTAACCTATGCTTCAGTACTACGTAAGGCTCCACAGACCATCTAAGCGTGACCTTCGATCTATGCGTTTCCAGTTTATGACAAAAAATGGTGACGACGTGACATGCAAGTTAACACCTGCCACATTGAGTCACTAACATTTCTGCAGGGACATATGCAGCTGCTCCGGCCAGGAATTGCGGGAATGATTGTGTCTGGCAATGACGTTGACAGCAGAGAGAGCGGAAGAACGAGGGGATGTTTAAGCCTCGTGGCATGTGCGTCTGCTTGGATCTGACCGCCACATGGATGGATATAGCACAGGGGTCAGCTGCCCCTTTAAACTCCTGTTAAAAGCCCTGTTTCCATTACAGCATGCTCTCACTCATGTCATGAGCATCTGACTTCACAGCCAGCGTCTGGGGTTATCAGAGATTCATTAACTGCAGCTTTGTGTCTGGGACCCCTGCTGACACCACCTTATATATTCACGAGGGAAACAGTCACATTGCATTACACTTGAGATTGGCAATTATGATCATGCGTGTCTGAACACTCATGTGGAATTGGGTTTGTCTTTTACAAAATATTTCATTTCAAAAGAGGTATTACATTTAATTTCAAGTCCTCAAGGCTCAGATACGGATTACTGTTTTAATTTTTATAATTAAACACTTTTTTTTGGTCAAATTATCAACATAATAGTTAAATGTGAAGTAAACATATTTTTGGGGTTAGTTCACCCCAAAATGAAAATCCTGTCATTAATTCATTAATTACTCACCCTCATGTTGTTTCAAACCTGTAAGATATTTGTTCAACTTTAGAACACAAAGATATTTTTGATGTAATCCAAGCACAGACAGCTATGCAACTGACATGTTCAGGGCCCAGAAAGGTAGTAAGGACATTGATAAAGTAGTTTATGTGACATCAGTGGCTCAATTGTAAGAATTGTTGAATAAAGTTGTTTTTCTTATTTTCGCACAAAAAGTATTCTTGTAGCTTTATAAAATTACTAATGAACCACTGATTGCAGGTCCTGGATTTCATCAAAAATATCTTAATTTGTATTCAGAAGATGAACAAAGGTCTTACAGGTTTGGAACAACATGAGGATGAATAATTAATAAAAGGATTTTCATTTTTGGGGGAACTAACCCTTTAAGATGATGTCCCATTGTGACATATGATCTGATTATAATTGAAACTGAAATTTATTTTATTACTTTCATCAAATGGCATAAATAATTCTTTTAAATATTAGGAATAACAAAAACAACTTTTATATATATGTACAAAATAACTGCTCTATTGTAATATATTTTTAATATGTAATTTATTCCTGTGATGCACAGCTGAATTTTCAGCATCATTACTTCAGAATTTAGTGCCACATGATCATTTAGAAATCATTCTAATTTTAATAACATGAAACATTTCTCATAAGTATTCAGTATTTAAAACAGCTGTGCTGCTCAAAACAAAAGCATTTATTTGAAATAGAATCTTTTGTAATATTAGAAATTTCTTTATTGTCACATTTTAATAGAATTATTACATTTCCATTTACGCTACTAAAAAAAACATAAAAAGATAAATGTGACTTTTCTCTCACATTTCTGACTTTTTTTTCTCAGAATTGTGAGATATAAAGTCACAATTTTGGGAAATAAAGTCGCAGTTCTAAGAAATAAAGTCAGAACTGCAAGATTTTCTGGCTTTCTTTTTTTTTTACATCTCGCAATTGTAAGAACATTATAGCCTTTCCCCCCCTCAAAATTGGACTTTCAGAATTGTGAGAAAAAAAGTTAGTATAGTGAGATGTAAACTTGCATTTGCGAGAAAAAAGTCTGTAATGCAAGTTATCTCACAATTCTGACTTTATGTCTCGCAATTGTGAGTTTGTATCTCACATTTCTGTGAAAAAAAATTTGTGAGAATTGTGAGAGTCACAATAACCTTTTTTTTAATTATTCAGTGGCGAAAACGGGCTTCCATACTTTTGATCAGTTTAATAAGTCCTTGAATTAAAGTATTAATGTATTGTGTGTATAATGAAATTAAAGTATCAAAACAACAACAACAGAGAAATACAGCTAGACAAAGTCTACAAATAAAGAATAATTAAATATAAAAAAATATATATGCATTTCAAAATGTGAGAGGGGTGAATAACGCCTAACCTTAAAAGGTGTAATAAACCGTGAGAAAAAATGTAGACATGTTGTAAACATACTTTGAAATATTTCTCAGGCATGACACTAGCACAAACATTATGACATATTAATGTTTGTTCATTTCACACACACACACACACACACACACACACACACACACACACACACACACACACACACACACACACAGTACTCTAGGGATTCACACACATTGCAGCGATTCACATCCGTCAGCAGAGCGGGAGACTTTGATATTTAATATTTCATAGCTACATCATCTCTTGTCCATGTAATATTTATGTGACCGGCGCTAATACCCCCTGTGCCCTTTACAATAAACTGAATCAAGACAGAGAGAGTGAGAGGAAGAAAAAAAAAAAAAATTATATATATATATATATATATATATATATATATATATATATATATTTTTTTTTTTTTTTTCATACAAACATATTGGCAGCAGGAAATTGGGTGGCTTTCAGGAACAACAACTAAACAACCTTATGCATGCACCACGTAATTAAAGCTCATTGATTGTCTCCATAATATCTCAGAAAACCCTTTTACACATAAGATGAACAAACTAGACATCTCAATCCTTCATTGAAATCAAAGGAAAGTCCATATTGTTGAAATGATCTTTGCTTTTAATTAGTGGTGGGCCGTTATCGGCGTTAACGTGCTGCGTTAACGTGAGACTCTTATCGGGCGATAAAAAAAAGTATCGCCGTTAATCTATTCTCAAAGTTGGGTTGGGAGCTGGGTCTACACTACGCAAGCTATGATGACTTTCACCTTGATAGTTTAGCACGGATGTGTACCTAGCCGAATTGCACTGTAGGGGGCGAGAACGAGTCTTCGAACCTGTGTGTATGCCTACTGCGAAATTACCACATCAAACGAGACGTGCTAACATGGATCCAGCTATGAAGCCGCCAGGTTTGCTTCAGGGGCAGGGGCGTTGCTAGACCCTTTTTACTGGGGCACGTGCCTGAGTTACAATTTACATTGATAATCCCGAAATAAAGACATTAAACTATATGCAACAACTGAATTGACGCTTCTAAAAGCAACGCAGTTTAACCAAAGACTATGCAGGCAGATATCCATGCCCGTGCGCATCTGTGGATTTAACTGCAACGCGCACGTCGCACAGCCTTTTACGCAGAAGTACATGCAGTGTAGGAATAGTTGGTTACACAAGTTTGTATAGTTAATTGTGTTGTAAATGCAATTGTCAAGCAGTTTGTGATGCATTTTGGAAACAGGAGGTGAGCCCCTGGTCTAATGCGCCACCTGGCTTGAGAAACCCGTTCTCAAAGACTTACTTTTAGTCATTATTTGGGTAGCACACATATTCTGAATGCCTTTGGCAGAATTCAAATTAGCCATTTTAATCTAGATTAATCTAGATTAATTCCAAGATTACACTGAGATTAATCTAGATTAAAAAAAAAAATCTATGCCCACCACTACTTTAAATCCATATATAGTTTAAGAATATCTGCTTCTGATTGATGCAATTAGTTGTAGTGGTTGCTAAGTTAATTGTATTGATCTTTCGTGATCTTGGTGATGCATATAAACAATAAGCAGACAGCTCATTCTCGCCACTAGATATTGGCCTTTGTGGTGTCCTTTAGATCAGTGATTCTCAACTCCAGTCCTCGAGGCCCACTGCTCTGCACATTTTGTATGTCTCCATCAATTAAACACACCTGATTCAGATAATCAGCTCGTTAGGAGAAAGATCCATGAACTTAACTGAGTGTGTCAGATTCAGAAACATACAAAATGTGCAGAGCAGTGGGCCCCGAGGACTGGAGTTGAGAATCACTGCTTTAGATGCAACCAATCATGTAAGTTGTCTAAGATATTCAGAATAAACTTGGCAGTTGCATATTTGTGAAACCACATTCAAGTTCTCATACTATATACAGTACTTATTTTGCACACAAGCACATATGGGTTGGGGTCATATGGGATCCATGCTCATAAATCCATGATGGGAGTAGATGTACACTAAAGCATCTTTAATTAAATACAAAGGTTAAGAGGAGGAGGCGAGGGAAACTGTGTTAGACACAGCATGCGAACTAAATCGTCAGGCCCGCCCAACATCCTCCCTAAGATTGCTTTCTCTGCAAATTATCTTATTTTAATGTGACATTTAACATTTGCTCTTTTCCTTAAATGGACATGTACCTAACGGGCATTATATATCAGTTAAAAAAAAGAAGCTAGAACACAATTCCAGATTATTCTGACTCAGTTCAACCTTTGGGCCCACGGTGCAGAAGCATTTAAGGGCAGTTGTTGCATAAGGATGTTGTCATGTCGTAACAAAAGTGATCCAGAGCAGATGTAAAATACAGTCTAAACCTCCATCATACAAAAGCACTCTGCTAGGATCGGAATCGGTTTCTGAGAGAGAACAAATTGTGGCTTTTATAGTAAATGGCTGTTTTATCAGCACTGACCTCACTGTTTTTGACAAACACAAAGCATGGCACTGGATGAGTCAAGAAAAACCATACTAAACAGGATGTGCCTTTCAGTAACCACATATATGAAATAACATTTAACCAGAAGAGTGCTGGGAAAGTTTCTATAATTTGACCAGACTATTTTAATGCTCCTGCAGCAAATTAAGCATGACCATGTGTGCTGGTGAGTGTAAACTGATGAGATATAAAAATCTGTGATTCAAGACAAATCTGTGATTCATGTCTCTGGAGTATGCACTCCAACACTTTAAAAGAGTAGTACACACAAATATGAAAATTGTGCAATCATTTACTCACCCTCAGGTTGTTATAAAACTGTATGACACAAAGTAAGATATTTTATAAATAGCATCTCTTCCTCCCTCTCTTAGTATCTCTCTCTTGTTCAATATTAAAGGGGAACCTTGGGTATTAAGACTTGTATGTCTCAATAAAACAAATTAAATCTCTTACAGAAATAAGTAATAGAAAACCCATAAAAGATTTACGTTAGGTTTGAAATATCCGTACTGAGAAATTTTAGTTTAGTGGCTATGGCATCAAATACATGCGTCGACATATTTATATCCTGTCAGAATGGCATCTAGCGTTTCTTGTCTCTGCCGTTTGTAAGCTCTTTCAGTAGAGCTTACTAAAAGCCTCAAAGGTATTAAGGCTAAAGTGGAGAGAACGAAGACGTGGGTCTTTACAAAGTTGTATTTGTCCGCAGGCATCTTTCTATTATTTTCTCCTCTTCTTATAGCTAGGAAAGCAGTAAAGATTTAAGGCCGGGGTATATTTCACATTTTGCGTCCTGATGCGTCTCACGACCAGTTGCGTCTGCACGGCTTGTACGATAAGTGCGTTTTGTCAAGTTCGACACATGCACAGGCATCTCTGCTGCCTTTTTCTTGCACCATCCGCGTGGTCTCAAAAAATTGCCTGCACACTGAGGGGGTTTGTAGCTGTCCACAAGCCCTCCTGATGGCGAAAATTACGTAATGCGGACAGTGCAAAGCTATTTGACTATGTAACTGTAACTAGGCTATGTGTAGACTGATTTCAGCAAAACTTAGAAATTCTGTTGCTCTATGGCACTTATAATGTTGCTTTTTTGACTGAGAAGCCTGATGTGGTCCAACACTGGATCAACTATAGGCAAAGTACTTGAGAGACCTTGGTTACTCATTATTTACACAATTCCATTTGGTGCCACATATGGCACCGGAATTACTTACAACACCTTTGGAACACATGTACCCAAACACATGCACACACTCTTACTCACCACTGTCACGGATCTTTCTTCCAGTGGTGGACTTGCGGAGCAGGCTGCGGCCTGAGCTGAAAAGGGTGTTGAGCTCATCTAGAGGACTGGTGAGGGGTCTCCCATTGGCAGGGTTGAAGAGCAGAGGTGAGGAGGAGCAGGAGTGAGCTCTGCGGGGCTCCGGCCTCGAGGTCTTTACTGGCGAGAAGGGAGGCTTGGAACTGCTTGGGGGCGTCTCTGCCAGACCATGCCCTATTTTATGGGAGACTTTGGAGGAATCGGTGGTAGCCACAGACGCTGCACGGCTCAGGGCCAAGAAGTTTGGTTCAGGGGGGAAGGGAAAGTGGGATGGGGGGCGGTAAGGAGGTGGAAGTGCTGCCGGAGGGGGAGGAGGGGGCGGAGGAGTTAAGGGTGGTGTGGACTTGTCTGGCATTAAGACGGAAAGACTCGGTGAGGAGTCGGCTCTTTGCCGTGTGTATTGTGGTGAGAGTGGACTGCCTCCATCCTGGCTGGAGTAGTTGAGGTTGGTTTCAAACACCGGAAGCTTCTTCACCTCTAGAGGGGTGAGGGGCGACTCATCTGAGGCAGGTGAGCAGGTAACAGGGGATGGAGGGAAGACTAAAAGTGGGGGACGGTGTGGAAGAAGGTTGGGGAATGGAGCTGGAATGTCACATCCCGTCCCATCTTTGCTCTGCTGCTTTCCCCCAAGCGTGCCGGAGTGCTCCATCAACGTCACAGGCCTCTTGACTTCCAATACCGGGGCAGGCAGAGTAGCGGTAGGGGGATTGACAACTTCAGGCTTCACCACCGGAGCTGACCCCACCTCATCAGGTGTGAAGTACTTCATTTCCTCGTACACCGCCTCTCCAATTTCTGGACTGTGGGAGTCAGCCAGGCTGAGGGCTCGGGAGGCCCCCACCATCTCGATATACACATCCTCCTCATCCTGGCAGGGGTAAAGACTTAGCACAGAAGAATGAGGTCCATCCGCAGATGCTGCTCGCTGGATGAGGCCTAAGCAGTGGCCGCCTCGTAACAGGCTGACAAGTTTCATGTCCGTGGGCCGTGCAGGAGAAGGTACAGAGATCTCCTCATAGGAGCCTGTCAGTTTGGTATTAGGACTGCGTTTGGGCTTGGGGGGTGGGATCTTCTTCATGGTGCTGTAATCATCACTGTGAGGGCGTGGTTTAGCGAGAGCTGGAGGCGTAGTTGGAAGATGGATGGGTTTGGAAGGAAAGGAAACAGTGATTTACTAGAATGCCAAGAGCAATTCTTAATATTGAGGTAGATTAAGACATTTTGTTCTGTGTTGTATGAAACACGTAACGGCCAAAAGTATGTGGACATCTTAAGTACTCCTTAAAATACATTGCACTTTTCTGGAAAAGTTTTCCACTAGATGTTGGAATAGGGATGCAAGTATTGCGCTCATTCTGAGTTAGACCTTGATGGTTAGACCTTGATGTTGCTTGACTGGGGTCTGGCTCCCAAAGGTGTTTGGCGGGATTCAAAATTTGGGCATTGTGCAGGGCAATACATCATGCATAATAGAAACAGGTGTCCACATACTTTTGAAAATGCAGTGGATGTTAGAGTTCATATTTATACGTACGATCAGAAGGAGAGAGTTGGGTTTTTGGTGGGCTTCCAGATGGAGAGGCTTGACCCTCAGCAGGACTGTCTTTGGGTGCAATACTAAGCCCCGCGCTCACCGCCTCATATGACGCACTCAGACGTGTATTGGGGTCTCGTTTGGGTTTGGGAGGAGGTTGTTTTCGTGGGGAGGAGAGGCTCCCTCCATTCCCCTCCTCAGTGGAGTGTGGCGCAGGCTGAAGGGCTGCTTTGATTGATGTCCCGATGCTGGAGTGTACCAAGCTGTCCATAACCAGGGGGAGAGGCACAGAGCTGGAGCGGAAATGCCTGAGCGGTCTGTTCCCCCCACGGCCTGCCACATCGTTAACTCTCCCATTTTTCTCAACAACCCTAAACAAAAGAATGATTGGATGAATAATTCAGAAAATTCAGCAAATGTGGAAATACGATTTCTAGTGCCGTTTCTGTCAGTCATCATGACTGGTATTAACCTGCTATCTTTTCCCCCTCCCCAGCCTAGCAAATCATTATTCATTCATGCGTTTATTCTTTCAATCATTCACTTACTATCAGACTAGAAGCATATGTCCTGTCTCAATGTATGATGGGTAGTGAAGGTGCTAAGCAGCTGCCATGTGTGAGAGGATCAGCCTCAACCTTCATAAAATCAATACACCAATGTCAAGCTGTCCATTCATATCTGGGCTAAGATTTCATTACACTACACTAACTAGAATGGGTGTTCCCTTAACAATAAAGATACAGAAAACACAATACTAGGCTTGTCAATCAATTAAAATTCTACACACATATATGTACAAACAGCAAACCTGCACTTGGTTTTCAGCATGCATTATTATTTAAGACACCAGTATGATAACAAATGATAACAACAAATTAGCATTCTAAACTCTATGACATACAGAACTAAAGCTTGAAAAGATTATTTACATTGCTGATTGTTTAAGTCTAAGCTGACTCCTGTAATACTCTAATGTGACATACACACTCTTGTTTTGATATTTCCCCTTTAATCTGGGCCTACCATCTGTTGTTCTCACAGGAAAGGCGATGGAGTGTTGGGGTGGGTGGTATTCGGGGAACGGGGGGTGGTGAGGGGTTACAGTGACTTAAAACCCTAAGGAGATTTCAGCGACCCAGAGTGGGGGTGGGCCTTATCTCTCTCTGATTAGCAGTATGGAGCTCCTCTTGACTCACTGATTGAGTTTGCCACATCTAGATTAGCTATGAAACCCCCATCACTCAATCACCTGCACCTCCCTCATTTGCGATGCTAAAAGTGAATGTACGTGATGAATGCGTGTGCGTGTTTTGAAGAACAAGAAGCCCACCCCCTTTATAAGAGCAGATGGTCATATGCAAAATGATTGAGATACTGCTGATGACAATGGCCACCCAAATACACCTGTGTGTGTTTATGCTTGTGTGAATAGATTTCCATAGAAAAATAATTTTGCTAAGCTCCACCCTTCCTATGGTACTAATCAGCACTTCCTTGGTAACTGTTGCATTGTGTCAGATAGTTGTTTATGCCTAATTTCTATGCAAGTCCTGTGTGTTTAGATGGTTTTGAAGTAGAGTGCCTGAAACATCTTTCACCATGGCTCATGCAAACCATTCAATCAGAAATGTTTTTTGTACCTTTTGACACTATTTATTGTTAAAAGTGTATTTTTTGCCTTTGGATTCAGTTTTGGCTATTGAATATCAATCGAATAGGCAGATCTGACCTTGCAGTTTGCAGACTTTTTCAGATGTAGATGGATGGTAGTACGTACTGTACTGTATGTACCACAGATAATAGCATCTACAACTAACTTGAGATTAGGCTTCCTTTTTGCTGAATTCCCACTAACAACATCTCAAAAAGTGCAAGTGCTTCTGACATCAGTGGCATTCTGTTCCCATTTTGTTTGCAAAGGGAGAACAAGGAGAACCAATAAAACCTCCCATGAATTTTTATAGGTTCCTCTAACCCAAGTGGAAAGGCACATTTTGGAGTGTCTAATATAATCAGACACTCAAATATAATTTAGTCAGTTAGAGTGTCTAATATAATCCTTCAAGAGCAAGTCTCACAGTAGCACAAACAGATCTGAGATGCCAGATTTGATTGAATTTCTTGTTAAGGATCCTCCAAGAGACATCAATGTGAACATGATTATTTCCTTTTATTTTAAGAACTAATTAAACAATAGAAACAGGAGTGCAACTTCTGAGAACCTTATTACCCTACATATAGCTGGTTTTAATGATTTTAAAGACAACTTACAGTGCATGGTAATTAAAAAGTAACACATTTTCTCCTATAAGTTTCACCTCTTGGGCGAGTCTTCTTCTTTCCCCACAGGTTCTGGTCGCTCGCCCAGTGGTGGAGCACTGATGTGACCCCGTAGTCGGTCGTTCTCTCGTGCTATATCGGCTGCGTTTTGGATGACCAGGCTGTCGTAGGCACGCATACCCAAGTCCTCTGCTCCCTGTAGGAACCGCTGGACATTACACTTCTCCTGCTTCCGAGATGTGAGCCTGCGACGCGCACATTGTCTGGCCAACCAGCCACGCACCACTGATTCACACATACACATGATTAAGCAAAAAATGAGCCTGGTGACAGATCATACTATATGACCACACAGTCTCAGGCGTTCACTTTACCTTTCTGACAGATAATAATCTTCCTGTGCAGTTGATGGCAACGGTCATTAAGGTGATCAGCCTGCCAGTATCTCAAGAAAACCTTACTGTTCCCCATCTGAGTAAGAGAAGAGAAAAGGCAGAGAGATAGGTAATCATATTAGCTCTGTTCCAAAATTTAGTTTGCTGTCTACTACCTATATACACAGGACCGTCAGTCATAGGCTCAAGGGTCTTATGTTGTTAGGATCCATTTGTTTTGTCAAGCTGGACAAAACAAAAACTATTCAGGTAATTTGGACTTTTGCAAACTAGTCCTAGATTTTACACCCAGTCTGAACCAAACCAGTGCGGGAACATTCTCTGGAGAGTGAATATCAATATTTATCAAAAAAGTCGAACTTTCCATTCATCGTCATAAATGGACGCCAAAACGTTCGAAAGGGGCAGGGCCACTTTAAGTAAAATCCCTATAACTCTTGAACGAAATGAGATATCGTCCCCAGAACCTTTCTGACCCTGCACAGACAGCAATACAACTGAAATGCTCAAGGACATTGTTAAAATAGTCCATGTGACATCAGTGGTTCAACCATAATTTATTGAAGCCAGAAGAATACTTTTTGTGCACAAAGAAAACAAAAATTTCGACTTTACTCAACAATTTCTTCTCATAACTATGACTGAACCAGTAATGTCACATGGACTATTTTAATGGTTTTTGAACTTTTTTGAACCTTGAGCATGTCAGTTGTATTGCTGTCTATGCAAGGTTAGAAAGCTCTCGGATTTAATCCTAAATATCTTCATTTGTGTTCCAAAGATGATGAAGATCTTACGAGTTTAGAAAGACACAAGGTTGAGTAATTAGTGACAGAATTAATTTTTTTAATTTTTAATCCATGCTCAATAGTTTTGCAACAAAGAATCTCTGTCTCCTCAAAGCAAGGTAGACATCTTTGGTAACTCACCTGCCAGCCCTGGAGTTTACAATGCTGCAGAATGTGGCGGCACTTCTCCTCTGCGGATGCTTTCTTCCTGTCGGTGAGGATGGTGTCCACTAGCTCTCTGTATCTGCACAACAAACCCACAGAACATCAGTGTCACCCACATACTCAACTGCAGAGGAACTTCATGAACCCATTACTGCTGTGTTATAGCCTGAAAGTCACTAATGCCTGTACGGGAATGCTGTCTGTATGAACCATAAGGACTACCCACTTCCTGATTGCCTTTTTTAACAGGGCTGTGATTTTCAAATGCAATAACCATACACGACTGCTGAGGTTAAGCTACAAAAGACAATGCTCAATCAGCTACACTCCCTTGGTGGGAAAACCCACCGAGAGATGCAATTCGAGGGTCAAAGGGTTTCAGTGACATCTGCTGCGGTGGCTGTTGGCAAGGCAACCATTCACAGAGAAAGGTCAAACTTGGAGAGCTCTGCTGCATTGTTCTAGAGTAGAGGGATCAAGCATCTGTGGTGCGAGGGGGTAAGCTGTAGACACACCCCTCGAACATGTGCGTATGTGTGTTTGCGCTTTTGGATTATGCATTATGAACATCTGGCACAGGGGAATGGTGTTTAATAATCAACGGTACTAAAGGGAGAACTCAAGCATGCGTGATGCCTGCTAATAACATCCTAAAACAATTGCTTGAATTCAATTTGTTGCTTTTCAATTTTAGGTTCAGAACATGAATGTACTTTCACAGATTGTTCGTTCATAAAAATCAAGGTCTATACAATAATGAAAGCCTATACAGTACTCCACTCAAGGTTTTCCATTTTCATGCTTGACAAAACCTTGCTATGAATTGGCCTCATTTTATGCTTCATCATAAAGATTTCCTTATGGATTTTTAATTTTTTTTTTTTTTTTATATCATGAACTTCCAGATACAAGATGTTAAATGTAAACTGCAAGGGTGGTACATTCATAGGATAATATGATTGTTTAACAATATGAGAGAAGAGATTGTTATTTCTTACTAGGTGTTACTATCCACCTTATTTTTCCCATAAGAGAGGAAGTGGATATGTAAATTTCATGGGTCAGGTGTCCGGTCTCATCTGTGTCCAGTTATTTTTAGCTGTACAAAACAGCTAGTTTTGCTGCTTGATATTTATTTATTGCAAATTGGTCTGTCTTACAATGTTATTTTAATGTATTATCTTAATTGTGAGCACACCGTTTTGTAGTGCAAATATCATAATATAATAAAAAATATCATTATATGTTAATACTACACATATGATAATAACATGAATAACCCAGCACCATTACTATATGGCTGACACTATAACATAAGCTGCGTTTCCATCCACCTATTTTTATGAGCATTTTGGAATATCGCATAAAAAAATCTCTGGATGGAAACGCCAAAATGCGCATAAAAAAACGTATGCACACAACTGAGTAGGATAAACTTTTTATCCGATAAGGAAAAATGCGCATAAACTACGATGGAAACACTTTTACCGAATAAATTCCTCCATGCGTATTAAAAACATCATGTGACTGCACGATGGAACGGGATAACTCGACTAACCAGCGGACCCATCTTGTTGCACAGCATCAGAAATGTTGTATTGGTCATTCTGAAATGTTTCCTTCACCAGTTTTGTCACTTGACCACCACATTCAGATTTTTTTTTATAGTAATAGTAATAAAAATCATTTAGTTCAGTTAGAGAACAAACAGTGCAATTAAAAACTGAACACAGCTGCTCAACAGTCGCATCACAGATCCGCGGCAGGAGTCCGATTTAATTCATCACACGAGGAGTGTGAGCCGAGTGTGGTAAGAAAGACAAGACCTTGGCGAAAGATTTTTGAAACAAAATGCAAAACCGCCTGTTTTAAAAATATTTTGGATTTTAAAAAGGCCTGTTGACTGCTGCCGTTTATCTAAAAAGTGATTTTGGAAGCTCATTGGAAGAACATTCGATTCTTATTCATTCCACCGTGTTCGCTGATTTTCAGTAGGCCTGTTTTTTTTATAATTACACTTTATGTAAGTTACTTAACAGTTATTTTATTTTTGTTAATACATTAATAATTCTGTGTTTAATATAGACTAAGTGAGTTTGTCGTACTCTTTTGTTGTCGTCCATTCAATCATTTGACGCCGAATTGCAGCTAATTCGAAAATTTCGTAAAAGTAAAATGCTCATGCACGGGCATTTACAGGCTATTTTAAAAATGAAGAAAAGCGTGGGAACGTGGGAAAACTTTAACGAACTACCCCCGTCGGTGATACCGGTATTGCCTGTGTTGCCACGTCAATTAACCGGTGGGATAATTAAATAGTTAATAAAAATAATAAAAGTTAAATTCACATTTCTGGATGGAAACATAGCTATAGTTAGCAGTTCTACATTTTGTAATGCTCTGCAAAATTTTGCAGGTGAATTACATTCATTTCAATAGGAATTAGTGGGATTGGGAGGATCGGTTGGGGGCGAGTTACCACGTAAATATTTTGCTCATAATCAAGATTTTCTGTGCTGACAAACAAACAAACAAACAAACAAAAATACTTTTTTTGAAAGTGACTTTTGGGGGGGGGGGGGGCATTTTTGCCTTTATTATGATAGGACAGATCAGACATGACAGGAAACAAAGTGGGAGAGAGATGGGGGGCGGGATCGTGGAAAGGTCCTCGAGTCGGGATTCGAACACGGGACGCCCGGAGCGCAACGGCGCTGTATGTCGACACGCTGCCCACAAGGCTATTGGCGCCGACTGAAAGTGACTTCTGTGTGAGCAATGATTTATACATTGTTACATTTTAATACTGAAAATAGGCTGTTTACCACCTGCACAATTTTGCCTAAATTTTGCAATTGTGACCACACCTTAAACAGGGTGTCTACAGGTTTGACCAAGTTAAATTTAAGACATTTTAAGACTTTTTAATACCATTTTCAAACAAAATTTAAGACCAAATTGAAAGTCCCGCAAAAGTCTAGCACAAAACTATGAAGATATTTTAAATTATTATTTTATTTAACTGATTATTCTTGGGAATATTCAACAGAAAACACTATTCCAGAAGAAGAAATTATTTTCTATTCCATGACAAAGTCAAGGCTCTCACACACTTTGAAGCCAATGTAACAGTGTAACAAACACGGATTTTGAGTCATGGATCGGATCATTTTTCGGATCAGAAAAAAAAAAAAGTTTGTTTTTTCCTAATTACTGAATGCTTACTTTAGGTAGGCTACTTCTCATCCACAGCAAAAACTACTATCTGAACTAAAGTTCAGTAACAAAACAAGAACAATTACACAAATGACAAGTGTAAATGAATACAACATAAAGTTAGTAATAAAATCAATAACACTAGTATTCAGGAGGGGAAATTTAATAATTAATTGTAAAATAACTAGTGATTCTCACTGCAGGTATTTATAGGACGCTGTCTCTTTAAGGCCAAATGCACGCATCTCTTTCTCAGCTGTTTCGGTTCACTGAAGACATAAACGACTGTTAAACAGAATACCAAAACGGGTATTAAGACATGACTTGGTATGTACGTTTCCGGTCAAATAGCAGTTAAAGAGGAATCAATCTGTGTGAATCGCGCCGCGCGCCTCTCTCTCTCTCTCTCTCTCTCTGCGCGTGCTCGCGCCAGTTGTGTGCGGCAACGTAAAAACATGTGCTAATTATAAACTTTTACTCTATGATGGTTAAACTTAACAGTTAATCTGCAAATCAAATGCGTGTAGTTGGGCGGAAACCCGCTAAATCTGGCAACACTGAGGCGTTGTCAAGCAAGCGCGTGTCTAGCAACAGAACAGATTTAGAACCTGCGCAGGAGATTCTCCTCAAAACGATAAACTTTTCCTTTTCAAAGTGTAAAAAATTTAAGACCCTTGGATTTAGATTTAAGACAAATTAAGACATTTAAAGGCCTTATTTTAGGACAACGGAATTTAAGACTTTTTAAGACTTTTTAAGGATCCGCGGCCACCCTGTTAAAGGGTTAGTTCTCTGAAAAATGAAAATTGTGTCACACAGTGAATATGTGACACTAGAAAGTGGAAATCATAGTTTTTTCTTTTTATGCCAAAAACCATTAGGATATTAAGTAAATATAATATTCTATGAAGATATTTTGTGAATTTACTGTAACTATAATGTACCTACTGTAAATATATCAAAACCTAATTTTTGATTAGTAATATACATTGCTAAGAACTTCGGCAACACTTTTTCATGCTTATTAGCATGCATATTACTAGAATATTAGCCATTTATTACTTTTAAAGGTTGTATCAGCGATTTCTAGCCTGAAACATAAAGTGTCAAATTCAGCTGACCTTTCACCACGATCCGCTCACTGCCTGCCCCATAAATTGTCTGTGAAAAAAACCGCGTCTCTGTGGTCAGCCTAGGGTCCGAGATATGCCAAAAAAAAAAACAATCGACACTACCAACCTTTCCACAGATAAACAAACAGTGTTCCAACCAATCAGCGTCAGGCGTTTGGTGTTGTCGACTTTCGCTCCGCCTCGCTCACATCCCTGCACCAGTAGGAAAGTCCACAACACCAAACCCCTGACGCTGATTGGTTGGAACACTGTTTGTTTATCTGTGCAATAGTTGATAGCGCCAATTGTTTTTTTGGCATATCTCGGACCCTAGGCTGACCAGAGAGACGCGGTTTTTTCACAGACAATTTATGGGGCAAGCAGCGAGCGGATTGTGAAGAAAGCTCAGCTGAAATTGACACTTTATGTTTTAGGCTAGAAATCGCTGATACAACCTTTAATTAAGCACATATTAATGCCTTTTTCTACATGACCTTATTCTACACCCCTAATCCTACCCAATACCTAAACTTAACAACTACCTTACTAACTACAGTATTAATAAGCAGCGAATTAAGAATTTATCGAGGGAAAAGTTGTAGTTAATAGTGAATAAGTGTTCCCTTTTCTAAAGTGTTAACAGAACTTCATTTGGACAACTTTAAAAGCGATTTTCTCAATATTTAGATTTTTTTGCACCCTCAGATTCCAGATTTTCAAATAGTTGTATCTTGGACGAATATTGTCCTATCATAACAAACCACACATCAATGGAAAGCTTATTTATCAGCTTTCAGATGATGTATAAATCTTATTTTCAAAAAATGTACACTTATGACTGATTTTGTGGTCCAGGGTCAAATATTCTCATGGCGTTTCAATTTCGTTTTTCACTCAAGTGTCAAACTGGATGTGTCAATAACACAAACAGTTTTTTGACTCGAGTTGACATTTTTTTAACTTGCACAGAAGACATGGTATCGCCTGTTCACAGCAATCGTGTTGCCCAATTGGCGCCATTCACATCGCCCGCCACGAAGTTGCGTCTATTTGCGACTTTGCATTGACTTTGTATGTAATCTAATTATGCGAATTATTAAATTAGTTTTGGTGTGTACACCTCATAAGACCTTTGCTCATCTTCAGAACACAAATTAAGATATTGATTAAATTTGAGAACTTTCTGACCCTGCATAGACAGCAACACAACTGAAACGTTCCAGGCCCAGAAAGGTAGGTATGTCAGAATGCCAGCAGTGAGGTCAAGAATTTTGATTTTTGCACAGAAAGTATTCTTGTAGCTTCACAAAATTACAGTTGAACCACTGATGTCAAATGGACTATTTTAATGATGTCCTTACTACCTTTCTGGGCCTTGAACATTGCGTTGCTGTCTATGCAGGGTCAGAAAGCTCTCGGATTTCATCAAAAATATCTTTATTTGTGTTCTGAAGATAAACAAAGGTCTTACGGGTTTGGAACGACATGAGTTAGTGATTGACAGAATTTTCATTTTTGGGTGAAAAAAATCTTTCATTCCACCTGCATATTAACAGTATTAAACTTGAAAAAAAAAAAATGAATGTGTTTCTGCAGGCAGCTGCATTATGGGCCATTAATGTGTCATGCCCGTGATTCGTGATGCAAGAAATATTGGTGTGAGACTGAAAATTGACATCCCGACTTTCAAAAAATACACAATTCCCTCACTGTTTCCACTGAGCAAAGCTTGCATACTCTGGTCAAGGGGCACATGGTGAACAGATGGAAGGGTGGGATTGTAGAGATGTAGTGTATTGGGGGCTTCTCCATACGCTCAGTCAACCCCTTGCTTAAGCCAAATTAACTCAGAGTCTCCCTTTCAATGTGATTTACAGTAGCCTGGTGCTTCTGAACCTTCCCTAACCCTTCTTCTATGACCAAGACCTACGGCTTCCCACAGGAGTCATCAACCATGAAGGGAGCCAGGGGAAACCAAAGACCTCTTGTATATGAATATGAAAATTATCGATGCCCTCACAGTTTGTAGGGCCTTCGGGGATTGAGTCATATGAACTCAACAGGGTCGACTGCCTGGCAGTTAAGCGCCGAACTGGGATTACGCGAGGGGGGAGATCTACCTCAATATTCAGAGTAAATAGCCACAATAAAACAGCGAGGATGACAACAAACCATCATCTCTTATTCTGAGCATCATTATGGCGGTAAGAACCGCTGACGGCATTTCTGCTGTCAGAGACTGTGCTCGTGTATGAGTGTGCATATTAATGCATAAATCAAAAGGCTATACCTCTCAAAGTACTGGAGCAGAGCGTACCAGGGAAAAAAGGGGAAGGTACAGAGAGAGCCTTATGTAAATCAGTGTATTATTGCAGGGTTTCCTGTTCCCAGCTGTTATCCATTAAGCCTCTCACTAGGTGAAAAAAAAAAATCACATGAGTGTTTGTGTAAAACAAATAAACCAGATAAAATGCTAAGGCAGAGGCAGTTGGTGGTTCATGTTATGAGGATCTTTTTAGATTGAGAAGATTGAGAACGAATTTTGCATTATCATGTATACTGTAGGTATTCATGGAAAAATATACTTTTGTGCATTAGAAAAAAAGAAACAAAAGGGCATACATTTACAATGTATGTAAACCTGCTTCTTTAAAGATTTTTCTCTTGGTCTTTGTTCATCTTTCCAGATGATTGTATATTTCACTTACCAAGGCCATATTAAATGAATCCAAAATGACAGTAAAAATATTTATATTGTCATAAAATATTTCGATTTCAAAATACTTGAAATTGAAATTCCTATTCATTAAACAGGGTTCTTACACCTTTTCCAAAGTAAAATTCAAGCACTTTTCAAGCACTTTCAAGGTGCATTTTCAAGATTTTCCAGCACTGTGGTAAATTACATATTCACATACATGAGTTCTTAATTTTAAATCAGATGTTATTGTGCTATTAAAAAACAACTGTCTAGATTGCATATAACATTGCCCCACATAAATAGTCAACATTCAGTATACAAATTATATAATTTAAAATATATAATTAATATAATTTACTGAGTATCTGTAGTATTTTAAAAATAAAATTTAAAAGCTTTTTAAGACCTGCACAAATAAAAGTAATACTGTATGAGTGGAGTAGGGCAATGTCTATGGTAACATTAATGACTGGTATAAAATGACTGTAAAAAAAATATGATAAACTAAAATTCTAAAACTTGAAAACTTTCTAAAACTTGAAGGATTTTCACAAATACGTTTCACATTTCAGCCTAAAAGTACTAAAAGGTAGTCAAAAAGACACTATAAAATTAATAATAAAACTTAACTGGCCCAAATGAAAAAATACCATTTTTTAAACATTGAAAATATTTTTGATTGACATTTAGACTCCTATCTGATTTTCTATTCACAAATATCAAGGTATTTTTTTCACTATTTACAGTGTATCTGCAGAAGTTTATAATATCAATTTAAGGCAATTTATGACCCTTTTTAAGAGCTGTACAAGTAAAATGAACACCGTAGTGGGGTTGAACAATGTACAGTAACATATTAAGCCATAAAATGACATGATTTATCATTTAGATTTTCACAAAAACAAAACATATTATACAATGGCATTTCAGCATTTATATTTTTAAAATGGTATAATTTATTATATTTATTTAAAACATAAATATTGCTGTCTTAATTGTTTAGATTTTTAGAAAGCACATAACTTCTTTTACATTTACAACTCTTATGTGTTTGCTGCATAAAAACATGGGTCAATATTTGTAATAATCTTACTAAACCGCTGAATATTCGCAAATTCATTCCCTGTCACGAGGGGGCGCTTTAGGAGCGCTGAAATATTACGGTTTCCTTTTATCAGGCGTGAAATGAAAATGCCCTTCAGATGCAGTCATATAAAGACATCAGTGCCGCGCTTTGACTTTGAAACGTGCAGCGTGTATGTTTATTCAATGACATCATTGCCTTTTGAAGTTTTATCCAGCCCTATCGCGATTCTCGTATTTCCGTCCCTAACTCTTAAACTTATAATTAAGCCTTTTCTTATACTATTTAATACATTTAAAACTTTTTATGACCTTAAATTTGATACAGCTAAATTGATGAGTTTATAAGGACCCGCACGAGCCCTCTACTTTAAGATAGTCCAGTGAAACATTTTGGTAGCCCGACTGGAAAACACAATAGCCCCGGGACATCAGGCTGGCAATTTTGCGATCCCCAAATTCTCGTTTTAAACATAATTCTTATTTGTCGTTTTCAAGACATCGAGGACTGATGCAACAACCTCCTGATAACTGGCATGTTTTATCTACCGCTCTGTTCCATCAGAGGGCGCGCATCAAGAAAGACCGGCGGATCACAGTACAGCCTCACGTGCACACTCGAGCGGAGCTGTTTTTTTCTTTTCTTTCTTTTACATATTATAAGCATAACAAAAAATAACTATTTAGTATGAAAGCGAATTAATATGAAACCGATGCAACTGCATATTCAAGCACTTTCAAGCACTTCATCCAAAATCCAAGCATTTTTCAAACCTTGAAAACACTACATTAAAATTCAAGCATTTTCAAGGAATTCAAGCACCCGTACGAACCCTGATTAAAGAATCTTGAACAAAATGCATAACTATATTAAGCACTGCTTAAACAAACAAACATACATACATACATACAAACAAACAAACAAACAAACAAACAAACAAAAAACACACAAAAACAACAAATAGAATTAAAATAAAGCATATTAGAATGATTTATGAAGGATCATGTTGCACTGAACACCGGAGTAATGACTGCTGAAAAAACATTTTGTCATCACAATAATAAATAGCATTTTAAAAAGTAATAATATTCTACAATATTACTATATTCTGATCAAATAAATGCACCCTTGGTGAGCATAGACACTTACGTCAAAAACAGAAAAACTCTCAGATAACACTTGCCAACTCCAGACTTTTTTTGAACATTAATGAGAAAGATGTCACAGAAAAATCTCATTTAAGTTCATTTATTGTCAAAAAAAGAAGAAGAAAAAAAAAAAAATATATATATATATATATATATATATATATACTGTTGTTCAAAAGTTTGGGATCAGTAAAACTTGCAAGACTGCATTCATTTGATCAAAAATACAGGAAAAAAACCCATAATATTGGAAAATGTTATTACAGTATAGAATAATGGTTTCGATTTTAATATACTTTTTTTTCTTGTGATGCAAAGCTGAATTTTCATCAGCCATTACTCCAAATCATTCTGATATGGATATTTATTATATTTATTATAAATGATCAATGTTGAAAACAGTTGTGCTGCTTAATATTTTTTGTAACCTGTGATTTTTTTTTTCAGGATTCTTTGATGAATAAAAAGTTAAAAAGAACAGCATTCATTCAAAAAATATATATTTTCTAACAACGTAAGTCTTTGCTATCACTTTTTATCAATTTAACACATTCTTGCTCAATAAAAGTAATAATTTATTAAAAAAAAAAAAAAAGAAAGAATAAAAATGTACTGACCCCAAACTTTTGAACAGTAATGTATATTGTTAGAAAAGATTTCTATTTTGAATAAATGCTGTTTGTTTTAACTTTCTATTCATCAAAGAATCCTGAAAAAAGTATTACAGGTTCCAAAAAAGTATTAAGCAACACAACCGTTTCCAGCACTGATAATAAATCAGAATGTGACACTGAAGACTGGAGTAATGATCAGCTTTTTATTACAGGAATAAATTACATTTTAAAATATATTAAAAAAAAAATATAATATTGTGAAATATTTATTTAATTTAAAATACCTGTTTTCTACAGGTATTTTAAATTAAATAAATATTTCACAATATAATTTTTTTTTTCTGTAGTCTTGATCCTAAATCTTACTGATCCCAAACATTTGAGCCGCAGTCTATGTAAAACTAAAAGATGTTTCTCATAATATTTCTAATTTTTCCAGATGAAGTTTTTATTGATTATTTCATTTAGCAAGGCCACATTAAATGGATCAAAAATGACAGTAAAGACGTTATAATGTCATGAAAGATTTCTATTTCAAAATACTGTTCTTTTGAACTTCCTACCCATTAAAAAATATATTTGATAATGATTAAAACAAACAAATAAGCAAAACATTTTAAAAATGATTTTAAAATGACACTTAAGACTAGAGTAATAATGCTGAAAATGTAGCTTTATAATAATTTACATTTTATAATAAATTACATTTTAAAATATATTCACATAGAAAACAGTTATTTTAAATGGAAATAATGTGTCACAATATTACAGTTTTTCCTGTATTTTTTGATAAAATAAATGCAGCCTTGGTGAACATAAGAAACCTCTTTAAAAACCATTAAAAATCTTACTGATCCCAAACATTTGAGCAGCAGTGTATGTGAAACTGCTTCTTTAAAGATGTTTCTCATGAGGTTTCTCATGAAGCAGGTCTTTTTATTGAAGTTTTTATTGATTTATTTCATTCAGCAAGGCAACATTAAACTGATCAAAAATGACAGTAAATCGTTTATAATGTCATAAAAGATTTCTATTTCAAAATACTGTTCTTTTGAACTTCCTATCCATTTAAAACATATCTTTGATAATGATTATAAAAACAAACAAAAAAAAATAGTAGAATGATTTCTGAAAGATCATGTGACACTTAAGATGATTTTAAAAGGTAATTCTTTTACATTTTAATATTATTTCACAATATCACTATATAATGTTGTACTGTATTTTGATCAAATAAATGAACCTTTGGTGAGCATAGGAGACTTCTGTCAAAAACAACAAAACTGTAGGTCAAATTTGACCTTTTTTAACATAAATGAGAGAAATTACTTGGAAAAGTTTGACAGAAACATCTCAAAATAGATGTTTGAGATGCTAAAAAATAAAATAAAATATGTAACTGCAAACATGTGCATTTCTTTCTTCTTTGGAAAACAAAAGAACATTTTGGACAATGCATTTTTTCCCTACATAGTCATTGGGTCATAGGGTCATTTTGGATTCCACTGCCTTGGACAAACATTGACAAAAACAACCTTCTTCACAAATTCTTTTGTGTTCCTAAAAATAAAGAAATCATACAGGTATGAATAGAAAAGCAAGGACACGAGGATGAATAACAGATGACAGGATGCTTATTTTAGACTAAACCATCTCTTTAAGAACATGATAATGAATACTTGAGTTTTTCACTGCCTCCCTGCAACAGATCCATGCATTCGTTTCTGAGTCTGTGAGTGATACAGTGAGGATGCTGCATTGCGTTTAAAGGGGGATGAGTACTTTATCCTGAGGCTTGAGATAAACCGTGATAAATAAGCCTGTCATATTCATTAGTGCTGGGCCAGAGACTACCACACACCTCAGGCTACACACCACACTTCATTCATAAACACCAAAAGGCTAGCATGACAGAGAAGAGAAAGAATCAAATCGTCCTAGAACTTCTCAAACGCACGTCACACGTGTATAAAAACCAACACCCATTGAAAAATATAATAACTTTCCCTTCACCCTCACACATGCTCATGAACGGCTTGATGGAGGCGCGGGAGGTTGTGAATGGGCTCTTTGTGACTCGCAGCCTCTTTTCTGCCTCTGCCTCTGGAAGTCAAGGCGTCTTTGGAAGAGAAGTGCTGGATAGAGGGTACACATGACTCCACATCATAAGCAAACACAAAGCCGCATTTATCCAAGGCTTCACTTCTTTATTTACCCACAAGTCAACAGAAAATCAGCACACACGTGCACTCGGACAAAGACTGGCACACGGTGCGAGAAAAAGGAAAAATGTTTCAAACAGAAACAAGTGAACGCCTGAGAGAGCTGGCAAATATGTTGAATAATAACATACGATTTTATGTTTGTTTTTTTCAGTCAATACAACAATAGCATCATTAAGAAAAAAATAACACTTTCATTCAGCAAATATGCTTTGAATTGATTGAAAGTAACAGGTAACAGGAAAATATATACATACATGCCTGTTCATAGGTTTGGGATCAGTACGATTTTTAATGTTTAATGAGAAGTCTCTTATGCTCATCAAATTTCAATTTATTTGATTAAAATACAGGAAAAAAAATATATATATAATATGAAATGTTATTGCAATTTAAATTAATTCAAAATTTAAATTACTCAAAATAGCAATCTTTTCTAAAAAGAAAGAAAGACAGAAAGAAAGAAAATTACTGACCCCAAACTTTGAACGGTAATGTATATATATATATATATATATATATATATATATATATATATATATATATAAATATAAATTATGTCACTGACATAACCTGTGGAAAACAAAATAAAAAATGTAGGACAATGAGGGGTTTTTTTCCTTTCCATATAGCCATTGCATCATCCTGTGTAATTTTGGATACCACTGCCTTGGACAAAAATAACTTTCTTCAAAAAAATCTTAGATTAGATTGTAATTTAAATGTAAAATTTGAAATAATATTTAAGAAAAATATATAATTTATAAAAATGCTAAATGTACAGATCAAGGTTTTTTTTTAACTTGAGTTGAAGTTCAAGTTCAATTTTGCGATTAAATAATAATAAAAAGTATCATTATTATTATTGTTATTATTATTATTATTAAATCTGAAAAAGTAATTTCAACGTAAAATATATTTTACATTGAAAAGAATATTTAAGAAAAATAAATAATTTGTAAGAATATTAAACACACAGATCAAGTTTTTTTAACTTGAGCTTAAAATCAACCTGAAGTTCAATTTTGTGCTTAAATAATAATAAAATATCAACAATAATAATTATTATTATTAAATCTAAAATAAAAATGTAATTTCAGTGTAAAATAAGAAAGAAAATGTAAGAAAAATACATAATTTATAAGAATGTTAAATGCACAGATCAAGTTTATATTTTTTTTTTAAGTTGAGCTTAAGTTCAACTTCGAGTTTAATTTTGTGATTAAATAATCATGGAAAAAAATAATTATGCTATTTCGATATAAAATAAGAAATAATGTTTAAAAAATATTGAATGCACAGGTCAAGTTTTTTCAACTTGTGCTTAAATTCAACTTAAATTCAAGTTCAATTTTGTAATTAAATAAAATAATTTATAAGAATATTAATTTCACAGATAAAGATTTTTTATGATTAAATAATAATAAAAACAATTATTATTGTAATTATTATTATTATTATTATTAAATATAAAAATATATAATTTAAGTTCATTTCTTGACAAATAAAATACTAATAACAACTATTTTTATTTAGATGCAAAAAAAAAAGAAAGAAAAAAATATATAAATTATGTCACTGCAAACCTGTGGAAAACAAAATAAGAAAATGTAGGACAATGAGGTTTTTTGTAAAAAGTAAATCTGAATAAAAAATATTGTTATATGTTAATATGTTGTCATTTCAATGTAAAATAAGAAAGAACATTTAAGAAAAATAATTTATAAGAATATTAAACACAAAATCAAAAGTTTTTTAACTTGAGCTTAAAATCAACTTCAAGTTTAATTTTGTGATTAAATAATAATAAAATATTAATAACAATAATAATAATAATTATTATTAAATCTGAAAAAAATATTATATTGTAATTTCAATGTAAAATATGAAAGAAAATGTAAGAAATATATATAATTCATAAGAATATTAAATGCACAGATCAAGATTTTTTTTAAGTTGAGCTTAAGTTCAACTTCAAGTTCAAGTTTGTGAGTAAATAATAATAATAATAATTATAATTTTTTCAATCATTTGAATATATACAGTATATTATATTGTAATTTCAATAGAAAATGAAAGAATATTTAGGAAAAATATATAATTTATAAGAATATTAAACACAGAACAAGTTTATTAACTCGAGCTTAAGTTCAACTTCAAATTAAATTTGGTGATTAAATAATTATAAAAAGCTAAATTATTATTATTGTTATTAAACCTGAAAACAAATTTACAAATGTAATTTCAATTTAAAATAAGAATGAATATTTAATAAAAATAATTTATAAGAATATTAAATTAACAGATTAAGTTTTTTAACTTAGCTTAGTTAAACTTAATTGAAAAAAAAATAATAATTATTATTAATATTATTATTAATAAATCTGAAGAAAAAAAATTAAAACTATTTTTTTAGATGTGTGACATGCAAAAAAGAAATACAAATCAAAATTATGTCACTGACATAACCTATGGAAAACAAAAAATTAGGACAATGAGGTTTTTTTTTTCTCCTTTCCATAAAGCCATTGCATCATCCAGTGTAATTTTGGATCCCACTGCCTTGAACAAACATTGACAAAAACAACCTTCTTCAAAAAATCTTAGATATTTATAGAAAATGTTTTAACAAAAAAAAAAAATTCAAAACTCAGAAAAAAAGATGATTTTGAATCTACCGGCGTCAATGTCTGTTAAAATGCCTGTTAACCTGATAGACAGATGCCTTCAGATTTGGCTTGTTTTTTCGGCAGTGAATCAACAGACAAATCATCAACACTGACATTTTTCCATAAAACATAAAGTGACTAGGCCATGAATAAGCGTAAGAGCGTAAGATAAACAACCAGATTCAGTTTTAGGACATGCATTACACATATTTTCATACAGCAAATGAGAACCCACAAAAACACAAATAAACAAGCACCCACAGCTAGGGCTGGGCGATTCTTTCGATTTTTTCGATTAATTCGAATTTACGTTTTAAGACGATTTAATTTTTTATTAAACCGAGGTATCGCGATTTTTTAAATAAAAATATTAGATACAATGTAATTGCACCAATGGCAGAATAATTAAGAGGCAATATTGTCCGACCACATGATGGCGCGCCTAATTAACCGCTGTATTCAGAACGGAAAACAAACAACGCGTTCTGGTAAAATAACGCGAGTCACTAAGGGGACATGATTAGCTGCTTGCTAGCAAGTTAGCCTGTTACATTACAGTACATACAATTTCACTTACCACATAAACAGAGTAGAGAGATGATTGAAGACAATGGCGAATTATTTGCATATCAGGGCTCTAGAGTGCGACCTAATTTCTCAATGGTGCGAGAGCCGTTCAAGGGCAAAAAAAAACTACTGCATACGACTATGAAAAAATATTTAGGAGCACCATGTGCGACTGACCCGACCAGCATATCTGTATTTGCGCTGAGTGGAGCTTCAAAGATATATGTGTTTTCCACGTTGACTAATGCATCTCAAGTGTAGTGAGAGTGTAAATAAGAGACTGAATGGGCAGTAGCTTCGTTTATTATAATAGAGCTTTGTGATATTGCGAACTAAGATGAGTGACAGCTTTTAGTCATTTTAAGAGAGTCTGTAAACAAGATATTGATTTATTATAACAGTTAAATAAACAAGAAGTTATTATTAAGTGACTTACATTGTCTGACTATAACACTATTGCCTGATTTTGCTCTATTTCGTCGTCAAAAGTAATCTGAAACAAGTCACAGCTGAGCCGCTGCGCATCTCCACTCAAACACAGCGTGGTTTCGTTTATGAATGAACGTACGGTGGCTGAGAGAGGCCAACGTGCTGCAAACAAGAAAACACATGCAAACAGAAAAAAACGACAACAAATTAAGAAAACATCTTCATCAGTTTGACAACACAGGCGCTGCAAATCCTCGCAACGCAAACACAAATACGGAAACGCGCTGCAAATTCTCACAACACAACCAAACTCAGGAACGCGCTGCGAACACACGAAGGCGCTGCAAACTAACAAATGCGCTGCATATAGCACGGTCCACAACGGAAATGTTTCAGGGGGACCTCAAAAAGTGACGAACTCATCTGGGACCTGATTATTTATATCACTATATTACCTGATTATTTATATCACTATCACCTTTAAGTGATACTATACTATCACTAAAAGGCGATAGTTCACCGATAACACCTCTGCTCTGACCAACAGCCACTGAAAAAATAATCAGGTCCCAGATGGGTTCGTCACTTTTTGAGGTCCCCCTGAAACATTTCCGTTGTGGACCGTGCTATATGCAGCGCGTTCGTGTGTTCGCAGCGCGTTTCTGAGTTTGGTTGTGTTGTGAGAATTTGCAGCGCTTTTCCGTATTTGTGTTTGTGTTGCGAGGATTTGCAGCGCCTGTGTTGTCAAACTGATGAAGATGTTTTCTTAATTTGTTGTCGTTTTTTCTGTTTGCATGTGTTTTCTTGTTTGCAGCGCGTTGGCCTCTCTCGGCCACCGTATGAACGTGCGTTTTTAAACGAATCTAGTGAAATGATTCAATTCCCCATTCATAGAGAGTCACTTGCTTTATTCTTGAATGAACCATCCGTTCGAACGAATCAAATGAATATGATTCAGTAATTAAATCAGTGTCTTACCACCACCTGCTGGCAGATCGTTTCAGTTTTTTAAATCATTTAATATTTCGGTGTTCAAAATTGTATATTTTTGTATACGTTGTAAGTGCATGAGTAGGGTTGTGTATCGAAAACCGGTTCCATTTTAGAACCGGTTCCAAATTTCCATTAACCGGGTATTCAATAAGACACGCGCATTTCGATTCCGCTTAACGATTCCCGCGTTCGCATTTTAATGTGATTTTCAAACGATTTAAGTGGAGGAAAGAAAAGAACTTCCGCATTGTATGCGTGCAGCGCACACATCTGAAACATAGATATATATACATAGATACCGCATTGGACCGCTGCAAGCACGTAGATGCGTCCGCCATATTGGAACGGTCCACTTGACGTCATTCACCATACTGTAGGTTCGAAGACCAACGGCTGTGCAGGACTGTGACATTTCGAATATTCAGTGATTACTATGAGATCTATAGGTGAATGACGTCAAGTAGACCGCAGTGAAATGGCAGATGGCTTACGTATAACGGCCCATAGAAACAGTCGCTAATGAGGCATCTACGTATATATATCTATGATCTGAAACGCGAGCACGGAGAACAGCGGTCCTGATGCGGGCTCCCGACCTGTGTCCGTTCTCGAAACAGTTCCGTGCATTTCCACTGCAGAAAAGGTTGTTCCGGCCCGGAACTGACTTCTCTTTCACATTTATTGACCTGTATGAACAAAATACGTCAGCATATCCTCATAAACACAGCGTTTGTTTTTTTTTTGTCTTGAGTGAACGTAAACAGATAAGAAAGAAAACGCATGTGTAACAGTATTCTTAGGTCTGTGTTCGGTGTTAAAGAGACAGCCGTCTAATAAACGTGCCGCCTGTCATAAATGTTAATCAAAGAACAAAAGAAAATCATTAACTGACTGAATATCTTTTATAAATTTAATGAGGACTAATCAATATTTTATTTATGAAAAGCAAACTATGCAGTGTTTTTAAACTTTTGATTTCAATTTCTGTACCTGACATTTGTTCAGTTTTATTTATTTATGCTATTGCTAACTGATTTGCTCCTATTTTATTACTTGTCTTTAACAATTTAATGTTTGAAATTTATATTAGACTAGTTGTTTGTTTTCTGTGGTATTTTTTGGTAAAACCATAGGCAAAAGACAGAATAAATATGTTTGACTAAAAACTTTTTAATGGATTTTTTTTTTTTATCATATTGGAATCGGAATTAGGAATCGATAAAAATCGGAATCGATAAGCAGAATCGGAACCGGAAACAGAATCGATAAAATTCAAACGATACCCAACCCTATGCATGAGAAAAGCATGGAAATATATATTTTCCTCCCATCTCAGATTTGTCTGTCTTACAAACGTTTACTGTGTCTGGTATGATAAGAATGGGGCCTGGTGGAAAGCGATCACTGATGCAGTTGCAATGTATATTGCAAAATATATTGTACCCATATATATATTGTGGAAAAGCCGGGGTTTCTTTACATGCTAAAAGTAGTAGGGGGGAAAAATCGATTTAAATCGTAAATCGGATTTTTTGTGAAAAAACCAGGGATTTTATTTTTAGGCCATATCACCCAGCCCTACCCACAGCTCTTGCCACACACACAGGGACATATACCAACAGCTTGAATGTCATAAAGCAAACACACACAATGCTGACAGAGCGTCCCCCTCAAAGGCCATGAAAATTGACCTCAGTATCATTCAACCTCCTGCTCGAAAATCCTACAATTTCCATCACAATCATCTGGCCTTCGTCTGCCTGCATCCCATTGGCAGCGTCTAACCCCGTCTGGCCCGTTGTAGCATTATTGTGATGCTAACACACACACACACACACACACACACGTACACACTCAAACAAAAACAAACCACGCACATGGCCCCACGTCAGCCATGCCCTCACAGAAAAACAGCGCATCATGGGAATGTGAGAACGGACGTCACAGACCGACTGAAATAATGGAAAAGCATACATCTCAGAGAGCATTTTCTCCAAATGAGCAGGTGCGATCACCAATAATAAAGAAGATATTGGCACAATGTCTAAAAAGGGGAACCTGCCCTATCAGAAGACTATCTGCTTCATGTCATGCAGTCAAAACAGTATTTACTATCATGGGAGAATCTGAGCTACTTTATCCCCAGTCTAAACACAAATGTCACAAATGTCTGGGTCATTTAATCCAGAGTCAACAGGAGCTGCTGTCTAGGAGCTAAAATGTTCTGTGAGGATAAAGTGTCCATGGTGCTTCTCTCTCTCTCTTTCTGAAAGATTCATGATGTTTACAGGCGGGTAGTGGAAACTTACAGTGTCATGTGACCAGCAGCGTCCCGATTCATTATCACACTGGAATGTTACCGTAATCCTTTTATCCTTTACAGAGCGAGAGAGAAAGAGCAGCGTGTGATCTAATGAAAGCACGCTGAATTACGCTGCTCAGGAAAACAGCGGGGAAGGAGATTGGAAAATTAGACACTAAAGTACATGTAAAATGATAAAACGGTAAAAAAGACACTCAGGAAAAATGAGGAAAAGCTCAAGGGACCGGTTCACACACAAAGCATTTTTCCATTCCACTGAACTACTTTTATATAGTTTTTTTTTTATGTAAACCAAACGGTTACGTTTAAATTTGAGCTCACATCTTTACATCAATGTTATATAAATGCACAGATCATTTTTTAACTTACAATTTTGTGTTTAAATAATAATAAAAATAAATCTGAATAAATATTATATTGTAATTTCAATGTAGAATAAGGAATAATATTTAAGACAAATATATAATTATATAAATACTAAATGCACAGATCAAGTTTTTTTTTTACTTGAGCTGAAGTTCAACTTCGTAATAAATTCTTATAAATTATATATTTTTCCTAAATATTTTTGCTTGTTTTACACTGAAATGACAATATGATTGTATTTTTCAGATTAGTAATAATAATAGTAATAATAGTAATAATAATAATTATTTTATTATTGTTAAATCTGAAGAAAAAAATCATATCATATCATATTGTAATTTCAATGTAAAACAAGAAAAAATCTTTAGAAAAATATATAATTTATAAAAATATTAAATGCACAGATCAAGCTTTTTAACTTGAGCTTAAGTTCAACCTCAAGTTAAATTTTGTGTTAAAATAGTAATACAAATAAAAAAAAAAATATATATATTGTAATTTCAATGTAGAATAATGTACAATGTATAATTCTAAAAATACTAAATGCACAGATCAAGTTTAACTTGAGCTTAAATTGAAGCTCATTTTGTAATCTAATAATAATAATAATAATAATAATAATAATATTAAATCTGAAAAATATTATATTGTAATTTTATTGTAAAATAAGAAATAATATTTAAGAAAAATATCTAATTTATGATCATATATTCAAGTTTAAGTTTGTGATTAAATAATAATCAAATAGTACTATTAATGATAAATATTATTAATATTGTTATTAAATTAAAAAATATATAGATTATATTTTAATTTCAATGTAAAATAAGAAAGAATATTTAGGAAAGTTTATAATTTATAAGAATATTAAACACAGAACAAGCTTTTAACTTGAGCTTAAGTTCAACTTCAAGTTAAATTTTGTGATTAAATAATAATAAAAAGAAAAAAAATATTATTATTAAATCTGAAAAAATATTATATTGTGATTTCAATGTAAAATAAGAAAGAATATTTAAGAAAAATATATAATTTCTAAGAATATTAAATGCACAGATCAAGTTTTTAACCTGAGCTTAAGTTCAACTTCAAGTTTAATTTTGTGATTAAATAATAATAAAATAATAATAATAATAATAATAATAATAATAATAAATTATTATAATTAAATCTAAATATTAAATGCACAGATCGTTTTTTAACTTGAGTTGAAGTTCAACTTTGTTTAATTTTGTAATTAAATAAAAATAATAATAATAAAATAATAATAATAATTATTATAATTATTATTATTATTATTACTACATTTGAAAAAAAATATTGTAATTTCAATGCAAAATAAGGAAAATATAATTTATAAGAATACTTAATGCACAGATCAAGTTTTTTTAACTCAAGCTTACGTTTAAGTTAAATTTTGATTAAATAATAATAAAAAAATATTATTATTATTAAATCTGAAAAAATATTATATTGTGATTTCAATGTAAAATAAGAAAGAATATTTAAGAAAAATATATAATTTATAAGAATATTAAATGCACAGATCAAGTTTTTAACCTGAGCCTAAGTTCAACTTCAAGTTTAACTTTGTGATTAAATAATAATAAAATATTAATAATAATTATTATTATTAAATCTGAAAACAAAAAGTAATTTATCATTTCAATGTAAAACAAGAAAGAATATTTAAGAAAACATATACAATTTATAAGATTAATAAATCAAGCTTTTTAAAGTAATTATATAATAATAATAATTATTATTATTATTAAATCTGAAAAAATATATTGTAATTTCAATTTAAAATAAGAAAGACTATTTAAGAAAAATTTTTTATAAGAATATTAAATTCACAGACCAAGTTTTTTACTTGTTAAATGTCTTTTTTTGTGATTAAATAATAAAATAATTATTATTGTTATTAATATTATTATTATTCAATCTTAAAATATATATAATTTCAATGTAAAATAAGAGAACATTTAAAAAACATAATTTATAAGAATATTAATAACAGTACAACTTCAAAAGTACAATGTTGTTGTTGTGTGACTCTTAGGACTTAAATAACGATGCTAAAAATGTTATAATACAATTATTATATTGTATCAATATGTAATATTGTATAGTATAATTTGACTACTACTAATAATAACTAATTAAACATTTTAATAAATATTTTGTAATAAATATTTATTTACCTACTAAATGAAGGGTAAATGTAATGTGTTGAAAATGTAGCAGGTTTTACTTTTCCTAGTGTCTATTTTTAAATCAAGCAGTTCTAGTATGTTTCCCAAGAGGACCATATATGTATTACGTAGACACTAACTGAGGTCAAGCCGTCTGTTAAACTCTATTTCTGTGGACAAATATTTATGTTTCTATACGCTCAGCACAGGAGTTTTTTTCAATCCATTTCTGCCGCCAGGTCAAATGAGGTAAAGCGGCATTCCTGTTGGAAATATATTGTAAGTGCACTTTTGCAGACGCTGATATGTGTCTGCCTGACACAAGCTGTCTGCACTATATGCTCGAGATGGACTTCCAGTTCAGCTGAGGTTAGGCAGAAAGTATATACCATGAATGTGTGTGCTGAGAGCAACGTCTAGGGTGTGACACTGGTTTCACACCATGATTAATGGTCACAGGCCTCAGTGGGAACTGGTTTTTTGAGTGGCCATTTTTCTGATGGGGTGATAATGGGGCAGTTTTGGAGAGGATGAAGTGCTCTCAGAATGGGTCACCCTGATCTCGGCTCAACTTCACGTGACTTGAAGAGAGAGAAATGGGATAAAGCATCAAAGAGAAAGATTGGAAATTGAATTGAAAAAAAAAGGGGGCAGGATGTAATTTCAAGAAATCTTCCCTGCGCTTTTCAGAATGTGAAAGTCGAAGATAAAAGCGTGAGTGAAAATGAAAGAGGAGCAGGCTGTTCTTTCTGTCAAGCAAGGGTTCAGCGTGACTCTGGGTTCATCTTCCTCGGGAACACAGTGCCTCATCATCATCTTCGTGTCATACTGACACCCATAGAATAGGCTGTTCCCGCTCTTTGCACAAACCAGACTTTATTTCAGCGCTGGAAAGGCTCGTAAAGTTCCCACTCCATCTTTGTCACTTTTTCTCTCATTTCGCTTCTCTATCATCCCTTTCAAACTTAACTTTTGTCCAAAGTTCACAGAGAGGTTATTAGAGCTTTGTTTTATTTTAGTTGTTAAACTTACTTCTGTTTTCAGCTTAAGTTTTTGATGCATTTTATTAAAGTGATAATATATATTTTCCTCGATGCTTTGATGCATATAAAGTATTCTTCATATCTTTACTGTCACTTTAATGCACTAAATAAAAATGTCTTAAAAGTAAAAACAGTACTGTTAAAGGATTAGTTCACTTCCAGAATAAAAAAATCCTAATAATTCACTCACTCCCATGTTATCTTTCTTTCTTCAGTTGAAAAGAAATTACAGTTTTTGAGGAAAACATTCCAGGATTTTTCTTCAAATAGTGGACTTCAATGGGGATCAATGAGTTGAAGGTCCAAATTGCAGTTTCAATGCAGCTTCAAAGGGCTCTACACGATCCCAGCCGAGGAATAAGGGTCTTACCTAGCAAAACGATTGGCAATTTTCTAATAAAAATGCAAATTTATATGCTTTTTAACCACAAATGCTCGTCTTGCTATAGCTTAGCAATGCGTTTCTTCAAACACTACGTAATCACATTGAAAAGTCATGAGCGGTTAGCTTTTCGTCTGTGTTCTTTGAATCAAAAAGGTAGGGTAGGGCGAAAACTCAATCTCCTTTTCTCCTCCAACTTCAAAATCATCAGACATGCTGTTTTACCTTTTTTTTTTTTTATAAAGGGAGTTTGACTTTCTTTGCCCGTTCACTTTGTAAACACTGGTTTGGTACTTCCACCTACATCACATGTGCATGACTACATAATGCCTGAAGTCAAGCATTTGTGGTTAAAAAGTATATAAATTAAAATTTTTATTAGAAAATGACAGACCATTTCACTAGATCAGAAGACCTTAATTCCTCAGCTGGGATCGTGTAGAGCTCTTTGAAGCTGCATTGAAATTGCAATTTGGACCTCCAACCCGTTGATCTCCATTGAAGTCCACTATATCAGTGGTTCTCAATCCTTGTCCTGGGGGACCCCTGCTCTACACATTTTGCATGTCTCCCATATTTAACAAACCTGAATGAAATCATCAGCTCGTTAGTTCAGTTTATGTATCTCTCCCCTTATGAGCTGATGATCTCAACAGGTGTGTTAAATAAGGGAGACATGCAAAATGTGCAGAGCAGGGGTCCCCCAGGACCAGGATTGAGAACCACTGCACTATATGGAGAAGAAAGACTGAAGAAAGAAAGACATGTACATCTTGGATGACACAGTTGTGAGTAAATGATCAGGAAATTTTTATTCTGGAAGTGAACTAATCCTTTAAGTTCTTATTTAAAGAAAAGTGTCATCAGATGCCCATTTTCCACAAGTTGACATGATTCTTTAGGGTCCTAATGAGAAGTCTATAACATACTTTGGTTAAAAGTTCTCAATGGTGGTGTAAAAAACACTCTTTTTCAAAAGCAGCCCTTTTTAGAGCGAGCTATTCTGTTGCATGTGCCTTTAAATGCTAATGAGCTCTGCTCGGCCTGCCCCTCTCTGCCGTGGGATGACAAGCAGTAATGTTTACATTAGCTGCGAAACTTGCTAACTAGCACATTATTAAGAAAGTCCATTTGCAAAGACGCATAAAAAACTCATATACATCATAAATGATTCGCACGAATATAGACGCATATGTAGATCGGGATTGGCGCTTTCCTTTCAAAAACGAAAGTAACATTGTCTGGAGTAAATGACTACTGCTATGTTCATTATTACATCCAAAAACAGAACCCCTCAATCAGAGACATTTTAGTCTTCCCCTGCACCTGAGTCGACACAATGGCGATCGGAGTCGGACTGTTTGAGCTCGGTGAGGGCGGGTCTAAGGTAAGGCGCTCATGTCAATCAACTATCGTGGGAGTGGCCTCTGTCTGTGTGCCGTCACACCGACAAGA
Organism: Garra rufa; assembly: GCF_049309525.1. Taxonomy (NCBI): domain Eukaryota; kingdom Metazoa; phylum Chordata; class Actinopteri; order Cypriniformes; family Cyprinidae; genus Garra; species Garra rufa. Next base: position 9,087,186 of record NC_133368.1, on the reverse strand, counting down.
AGCTGAGAATGACCTGATTTTAAAAAGAGGATATTACTTTTAAAGATTAAAAAAAAATACCACTGGGTGGATTTTTATCATTGTAGGGTGGTTGTGTACACAAACTGCCAACACACATTAATGTTCAAACAACATGTAAAAGTGAGTTTAGCATTGAAACACTAATGGGACACCTATTTGTACCCTATCTAGATGTGGAAAGTGCCTTGCAATCACAGAAGCACCAAATTGAAAGTTTGAGGATCTCACCTGCTCAGGAAGCTGGTAAAAGACAGGCGGACCGGGTATCCATATCGGATCATGCGGACCATCTCTAGAACTCCCACGTACTGGAGCTGTGAGGACACGTGGAAGCTGTCAAACACATCGGGCTTTCCAGCGTTGTTGGGCCTGACGCACTGAACAAAGTGAGGTGTACATGCTTGCAGCTTACTGGTGATCTCACACAGAGAGTTCTGGAACGAGAGAGAGCGGCAGGAAAAGACAGGTAAGTCCGTTGTTTACATAATGTTACTTTCAGATTTATTTCAGTGACTCCCATTTGCTTCCATTTTTGTAGCAACATGAGTCATTGTACATCCTCCTCTCACCATCTGTCACCACTTACACGAAGGCCCAGACAGAACCTTTTTTTTTTTTTTATTGCGCAATATCTGCACAGGGAGAAAACCTGTAGAATAGATTTAACGAAATAGCTCAGTCTAAAAATACAATTCTGTTATCATTTATACACCCTCATGTTGATTCAAATTGGTATGACCTTTTAGTGGAATACAAAAGAAGAAAAATGTACAGGCAACTCTTTTCCATATAATGAAAGTGAATGGAGACTGGAGCTGTCAAGCTTTAAAATAACAAAAAAGCACCATGTAGAAGTCGTGTTACTCACACAGACGTTCTAGTGCTGTCAAATCGAATAATTGCAATTAATCACATCCAAAATAAAAGTTTGTGTTCACATAATGTGTGTATGTGTGTGTGTGTGTGTGTGTGTGTGTGTGTGTGTGTGTACTGTGTATATTTTTATTAGGGCTGTCACAAACGATTATTTAATGGAGTAATCGGGCGATTATTCTGACGATTAATCAAGTAATCTAATAACTTTTTTTTCTGTGGTAATACAAATAGTTTGAAGCCAACAGTAGCCTTTAAAATTACTTAAAATACATATCTAATAGCAATGAGGAAATAATAATAAACAAATAGGGTGATTATTCTGACGATTAATCAACAGAACGTTTCATCCTTGTCCAACGTTTGTGCTATTTCTATTGTAAAAATGCCTTTGCACTCAATTTGAACTTGAGCTGCATGCATGTCTTGAATGACAAGCACTCATCAATGCACACGTTTATTCTAGCGCTGTCAAATCAATTAATTGCGATTAATCACATCCAAAATAAAATATGTATAATATGTGTGCGTGTGTGTGTGTGTGTGTGTGTGTACTATGCATATAGTATATAGCATATAGCATACAGCCTGACAATTGTTTTTACATTTTACTTCATAGTCTAATCCTTGTTTAATATTGACCAAACAACATTTATTTCAAATTTCCACTTAATCATTAATATTTTGCCATTTCTTTACTCCAAAATTGCTACAGCCACTGTAATTTCTTGAATATGTGGATATAAAAACATGTAAAGTCAGAAAACTTTTTTTGGATGCAATTAATCACGATTATTCGATTTGACAACATTAGTTTATTCAAAAGTTTTTAGTCAAGTTACTGACATGAATACCTGAAAGGTAAAACACCCATAAAACTGCAGCACAGGCCTGTCAATACAGCACAAGCCGCAGCATTTCAATCAATAAAAACAGTGAGAAATTCTAAAACACTACTCATGAATAACACTTAACGTGTGTAGTAAGATCAAATTCAATATACACCTTATTAATATAACATACAGTCAAGTAAATGAGCACAGCATATGAACGCAGTGAGCTATACTGCATGTTAAGCATTTTTTACACTGACTTACACCGTTAAAGAGTTGGATTATCATGCTAAACATGGCCAAAGTTTCAAAAAATGAGTTGGGTGTATGGTGGAGTATTTCTGTGCCAAATACATCAGGGTTCGTATCCAACTTTTTTAATGCGAAAGTAAGTCTATGGGTGAGACTTCTGGTTAATTAGCCACTATAGGAAAATAACAAAAAGAAAAACAACATGCAGTAAACTGTAAAACTGTTTGTACTACAAACCAGTGTGTTCATAATTAAGATTGCATGGTAAGACACACCAATTTGCGATTTCAAGCAGCAAAATGAGCTGTTTGTACAGCTAAAAATAGCTGGACACGGATGAGACCAGAAGCCAGACCCATGAAATGTACAAATGGCCATGCCCACACTTACGGGAAGAAAAAGGTGGATACGTTTCTGAAAGTTTTTAAGTATGGCCCCATATGACGCCATAAAGGGTAGAATTCCATCTATGGGCACTTTTCCAGAATACGCCCATCAATGTGCTTCATTCGGGTTTTGAAAGTCGTCAGCAGCTCTGCACAGGACGTGTTCGAGAAGGATTTGTCATTTTGTTTTTAGACCACAAAATCAACAATGTCACCAAAGAAGTGTGTTTTTGGTTGTAAAGGGGAAAGATAACTTTGTTAAGCTTCCAAAAGAACCCAGTGTTAAGGGAACAGTGGATGGAGTTTGTTTCTCTGGGGTGGCAACGGAGTTGTGCAAGCGTGTTTGTTTGTTCTCGGCATTTCGGTGACTAACATTTTATAAACAAATTAGATAAAATTTAAGTTAATAAAGTTTTTGTTCCTGTTTTATTTGTCAATGACACAGCTTGCAGACAATCACTACGCAAAAGCTTTGCATGTTCGTGACTCTTTAGCTCCGCCCACGACACGCCTCCAGGAGCTCGGATGTTTTCAGAAAGAAGGCAGCATAAAGCCATATCTTTCTTTTATAAATGTGATATAACTAAAGACTCTCTGAAGATATGAAGGATGCAATACTACTCTATAGGTATTCAAGATTATCATGAGATTGGCAGAAACTGTGTGTGTTATGTAGGGCTTCCCTTTACTAAAAAATGTTAAGCGTTAGTCGACTATTAGTCGCACATTTATCAATAAACCATATAAATCATAATAATGAGCCTTTAATTGCCTACCTAGCCTAATCAAAAAAAGCTTGCCACAGCACACTGGCAGATATAATAATTATGAATGTGTCAGGGAAAAACAGCAAGGAGACTACACCCTGATAGCACACGTACATCTCAGAGACGTCTATTTGACATCTGCATTTACATTCGGAAGATGTATTTTTTGTGCAATACGTTTCCTATCAGATGTCAAATCGCTGTCTATTAGATGTCTTTAAGATGTTTATGATTTAGAATGTATGTAAAACTGACATTTTACAGATGTCTGTCAGATGTTTGTACATGACAGATGCTTTCCAGATCAAGTTATCTTTAATAGACATCTTGCAGATGTACGTGTGTTATCTGGGCATTAGCGTTTTAATAATTTATTGATAAACTAGCACTTCCATTGTTTTCTGTTAAAGAAGCAACACTGACTCGGATTACATAATCTGAGAATTTTTTTTTTTTTTTTTTGAATTGGCTTATTTAAAAGTAGACATTCAACTCTCTATCTCTATATATTTTTCATGTCTGTAAGGCAAGTATACATGGAGTTTTGAAGTTTCACACTCAAGTTCACATAGACTGAGACGGCAGAAAGCACGTTTATATCAACGTTTAGTTGATATTCTGAGTGAAATTATGAAGTATTTTAAAGGAACACTCCACTTTTTTTGGAAATATGCTCATTCTCCAACTCCCCCCCCCCCCCCCCCCAAGTTAATAAATTGAGTTTTACCATTTTATATCGTGTACTAATACCGGCGGAAAATGTAAAGCTGCGATTTTCTAGGCCGATAAGATTAAAAACTACACTCCCATTCCGGAGTAATAGTCAAGGAAGTTTGCTGCCGTAACATGGCCAAAGCAGGCGCAGTAATATCACGCAGCGCCTGAAATTAGTTCCCAGCTAGGTTAGCATTTCCACATGTGCTGCGTGATATTACTGCGCCTGCTTCGGCTATTCGGCTATGACTATTACACTGGAATGGGAGTGTAGTTTCTAATCTTATCGGCCTAGAAAATCGCAGCTTTGCATTTCTGCCGGTTTTAGTACACGATATAACTACAGAAGAGTCAAGTTTTAAATAGGACAAATATCGAAACTCGTTGGTCATTTTTTAACGCGATGCTATTGGTCTAATAGGATTCAATGATCTATGCTAAGCTATGCTAAAAGTGATATCGCCAGAACAGGAGAACGGCTGAATGGATTTCAAAACGGTAAAACTCAACTTATTAACTCGGGGGGAGTTGGAGAATGAGCCTATTTCCAAAAAAGGTGGAGTGTTCCTTTAAGAGCAAGTGACCTCACTGGTGCCTCTATCTGTCATAAAGTAAGCGTGCTACTCTTCAGCTTCCACACTCGACACAGACACATAAATAGCACACATTTTTCTAGGTTAACTTTAGATTGAGCTGCCATGTAAAGTTGCTACTACTTACATTTTTGCAGATGAAAAGCCATAATTGAGGTCGATGAATGATAAGTGAGCATTTGGATGTCCTGCCCAATGTACTATATTATCATAGACCAGCCATTAATGATCTGTCCATCGCCACTTCCTGTGACTAATGCAATTTTGGTTGACCAAGCCTCCTTTCCTCTTTTTTTCTTTTTCCTCAAGCCTCTTTTTTATGTCCCCTATAATGTGAAAGTTAGCACCTTTATATTCAGGGCATCTGTATATTGTATATGGTCTTTTAAGTGTAGATCTGCTAAAAAAAAAAAAAAAATGGCATTCAGCCCTCCAGGTGGGTGTTTTTATAAAAGTGTGACGTCACATAAAAACTATTAATTGATGAAACATCTCAAGTTGGTTGTTATTGTTGCTGCTTCATCGCTGTTTCACATGTGAGCTGAGCATAAATTTACATTGCGTACACTATATGAATAGTGCAAGTATAAAAACCGACATACTTCAACTAAAATGCTGCGTGATATTACTGCGCCTGCTTTGGCCATGTTACGGCAGCAAACTTCCTTGACTTAAACTAAAATGCAAGAGGTGAAGGATGTGTAAAATGTTTTAAAAGATGGGTGGAAATCTGCAAACGTTTCTGTGAAGCCCTGCACATGCAGTCTCCATGTGGGCGAACTGTACTTACGAGGCACAAACCGAAAAAAGCTGGCTCTGATTGATGATGTCATAGGCCAAGGAGCCTGCGCTGAGTCAGCACGGCCGGCAACGAGCCTGCCATCGTCATGTGACATTTCGACTGACGCCAGCCGACAGAAAAGACATGGGGAAAGACGGCGCCGCGGGCCGTAACACATACAATCAGCCATTCAAAGGAATAAACGAAAAAAGCTGCCAATTACGACTGTTCCATCTTTCCGTGAGGGCGAACGCTAATGAAAAACACATTAGACTAGATGTTATTTATTATTGTTGAAGGATTTCACATCTCCTCTACCGCTCTCGTCTGGGAGCTATTTAGGCGTAGATAAATAACGTGTGTGTTTGTGCGAGCGCCGTGCATTGAATGCGCTTTATGATGTAATCAGCCTTGAACAGAGAGGACAGATTAGAGAGGAACACTGTGCTCTTTGCATAAACCCCTGCACAACCCTTACATCTCGTAGTGCACAAACAGGGTATGAAATCAGGTCATGCAGCGTAGAACGTGTGAATATTTGCACATACTGTACATACATGTATCTGCATACCACTGGAATGAGAATGAGGTTCGGATGAAAGCGAGAGCACGTCTGCATGTGCGCAAGAATGTGACGTTACTTTAATAGGTGGGTGTGTTACAGAGGGCCAATTACAGCGGTAGAAAGGAGCCGTGTGTGAGTGTAGGGATGGGAATCGATGAGAATTGAATGATTTTCTGTGAGCGTCTGTATTCTTCACTCGGTGCGGATGGAAAACTGAGCTATGCATGTGTGTGTGTG
>NC_133368.1:8988352-9080664 GCF_049309525.1 Garra rufa | reverse complement strand
TGAAATTCACTTTTTATTTTTTACCAAATTTACTTTTCCATAAATTTCCTGGATTCTGTTTTAATGGTTTCATTACATTTTAATAATCAAAAGCATGTTTAATTAATTTATTTTATAAAGTATTTTTTTATTGTTATTTATTTCTCTTTTTTTCCAGAAATGCTGTGCTGTTTATTTACATTTTTCTGGTAAATAAATTCTGGTAAATAGTTTTTTTCTAATAAATATTCCTTAAAAAAATAATGTTTTAACAATAATTTTATTAGTAGTAGTGCTACTATCATTACATTAAGTCATATATTTCTGTCACAGTTTTTTTTTAAGTTTTTAAGTTAAACCAAACTTATTTTGACAGGTTGCTGTGAAGACCTTTAAGTTTCTGTCTGTATATAAAAAAAATGTATAGTTATTTTTCTCAAAAGAAATGGTAAAAGTCTCATGAACTGACTCTCAGAGCAGTTCTAGAGATTGTGTTCATGTGTTTATGTTCATGTCTGTGCCATTCATTCACACAGCGACATGCAGAACATGCAATTTCGTATTTAAATAGTATTTTGTGTCTTAATATTCGCAGACACTAGTCTATATCGCGTTTTGATTTAAGCATTATGGAAATCATAGGGCCCTACATTTTGAATGAAAAATTAAAATTGGTGTTGCTGCTAAAACCAGAATTCCTTACTACTGGCATCTCCGGATATGAGATCAATGATGGTGTGTTGAAGCCGTCAGTGAGTGTTCTCTCCCACAGTAACACTGAGGCCGCTGTTCATTCATACAGAATCCACTACCGTCCACAATCACCCACCCTAATCACTAAAACATCAACAGGCCAAAATCCTTTCCTCCCCACAAACCACACTGGGCCTACGAGACAGACACAACACTAGAACACTTCTTCTAAAGGCTGTTGTTCAAACCACAAACACATGGGCCTTTGAGACGTCTTCCTGGCAGATCCATAATGTTTAGATGTCAAGCAACTTTTTGGTTCTGTGAGCCAGCGAGCGTTTTAGGAGATCCAATGCGGCTGGCAACAGGAAGTTAAATCAACAGAGCACAATGAGCATCTGGATGGACCGGGTCGGCTCAGGTCAGGTTTGAGAGCTGGCAGTGGTTCTAATGTGGACTTACCCTGAGCTGCACTGCCACAGTGACCGGACCACAGCGCTCCAGCCTCTGCAGGAAGGACGTCGCTCCCTTCTTCTTAAGGAGCTGCAAAGACAAAAAATCAAATAGGTAAATAAATACATAACAGTACTGTTAGACTGTTAATAAAATAGAATTATATATATATATATATATATATATATATATATATATATCTTTAAAGTGATTTTTGCTTAACAACGTCTACAAAAAATAAATAAATAAAATAAAAACTGAAATAAAATATATATTTTTTTATTTTAAGTAATTTTTGCTTAACACTGTAAAGGCTCACAAAATAAATGTTGTTTTTTTTTTTACTTTATACATTTTTTATTAAAGCAATTGATAAAGGCTCAAACACAGAAAATAAAATAAAATTAAATTAAATAATAATTATTTTTTTACTTTGTACATTTCTTTATCAAAGTAATATTTGCTAAACCCTGTAAATGCCCACACATGCAAATAAAATAAAATAAAATTTTGTAAATTTTTTAAACCAAGTTATTATTGCTAAACACTGTAAAGCTCACACACATATAACTAAATAAATGAATAAAATAAATTTTGTACATTTTTTTATCCAAGTAATTACTGCAAAACACTGTAAAGGCTCACACTCGCAAGATAATACAATAAAATTAAATTAAATAGAATTATATATATATATATATATATATATATAATTAAGTAAATTTTGCTTAACCCTGTAAAGGCCCAGACATGCAAAATAAAATACAATTAAATTCTGTACTTTTTTATACCAAGTAATTATTGCTAAACACTGCAAAGGCTCACACATGCAAAAAATAAAATAAAATAAAATAAAATTTATCCAAGTAATTACTGCTAAACACTAAATAACACAAAATATATATGTATATATATATTTTTTTTATTTAGTTTTTTATATTGTTATAAAAAATAAATAAAATTAAATAAAAAACTAAATAAGTGAATGAATGAAATACGTATAATAGATGTATATGTATTTGCTGATATTTATATGGCCAGTAGGATTTAATTCTGACAGCTTGTAATGCAAAAATCAATACGGTTTATAACACTATAGCAAACTACTTATGTAAACTGCACATAAATATCAATTGTCACTCTGTATTTCCTAACAATATGTCTTAAGACGATATTTCACTTCCTTCATTTTATGATAAAACTCTGTTGTTTTAATTGTAAGGGCAAAACATATAATGCAATGCTAAATGTTTGACAAAAAAAGAGTCCAGATATTTCATTGTATCTAACTATTTTATGTTTTATAATTCAGAATAATTTTGTAAAACATTTTGCTTAAAGCGTGCTTGTGCTCTTTCTTTAAATTAAATGCCACTTGCTTTCATATTTTGCAAACGCAATGACATTCATGCATTTTTAAGAATGGCTTTAGCGTTAACACGGCTACTGTATATGAGGAGACAGTAGAGAGAGGGGAAGGAGGAGATGTGCTCTAGATGTGACTATTCATCTTCATGCCCTTTTAAGATGATGTTGGCATGGCAACAGAGTTGTACGAGAGCTATGAATGAATCATGTAAGCGCAAACAAACAAAAACACAAACGCCCAGTAAGATTTCGGTATTTTCACCCAAAAGGGAAATACTGACAGCACTATTTCTGTTAAAGGTTGACTATGTGTTTTCTTTGTCAGCAGGTCATAATACAAAGCAGCACAGGTCATCCCCATAATCTTGATACAGAACGTCCTGTACTTCAATCTCTACCTGGATTGTAATCAAGTCATTTGTGGAAAATAAGTTCAAATGGTTTAATGGATCTAGGCCACCACTATAAAAGCAGCCAATTTAATCTGAAGTAAAGGTGACTCAGGAACTGGAAAGTTATAGACATCATAGTTCTCCTATATGATCATCGCGACCTTTTAACCCTGGAGGGGGTCTATTCTGGGAAATAACACACAGTAAGTTATTTTAGACTGAAGTGGCGATTTAATGACATGTAACCTATGATTTAGTGCCTGATTCTTTTGACTCATACTTTGTTTTTGTCAGAAAGTTAGACAGAACAGCATTTGCTTAAAACAGAAATGATTTGCAAATGGGTCAAAGACAAAACAATGTTATAAGTTTGATGCCGCTACATATATATATATACACAACTGTTCGATGAAATTTTTTCTCAGCAGTAAAATAATAAAAAAAGATTGATTTATAATTGAATAGTTTATCACTTTTGACCAACAGGTGGTGCTGTTATCAAATCGATGTGGTGTGTTTACTGTGAAGTGACAAATGCACACACAAAGTTTGGTGTCTTTATGTCAAAGCTTTGCAGAGATAAAGCCTCAGAGTCATTTTGGCATCAAGCCTAAAATTTGTAGCGGCACTGTACGAAAACAGTTTCATCTATCAACATGAAATCCATACATTTTTGTGGGCACAATCTGAAGATGATCTGACTCAATTTTGGTAAAAATCAGACCATTGGTCTAGGACGAGTTCCAAAAAGTACGTTTTCAACATAAATCTAAATGGTGGACAGGAAGTTGATGTGGTGTGAGGTGATCAGTGTGAGGTGATAATAGCACACACAAAATTTAGTGCAAATATGTCAAAGCTTTGCAGAGATACAGCCTCAGATGCAGTTTGGCATCTTCAAAGAAAATGTATTGATGCGCTTAACGAAAACCATTTTGTGTATGAACACAAAATCCATAACTGTTTGCCAACATGGTCTGAAGATGCTCCGAGTCGAATTTGGTGCAAATCGGACCAACAGTCTAGGAGGAGTTCGAAAAAGTAGGTTTTCAACATGAATCAAAATGACGGACAGGAAGTTCGGCCAATTTTGGCATAATTGGTATCAAATGTTCTCGGCATGACCCAAGGAATATTTTGAGATAACTTTCATTACAATAAGCCATTTACCTTCTGTGCTTGGCCCCTAATGAAATAAAATAAAGACTCTAGGGCTGTCACACTTTCTCGATTCAATCTGAATACTCGATTACAAAAAAGTCCTCAAATGCATTTTGCTTCTGAAGTTACTGAAGTTGGCGCATTCCACAGACGAGAATCCATGAAATGCATTAGACCATTTTCTAAGGCTGCATGATATATTAAACCAATTTAAAAAGCATAATAAAGCACAATACTATTAATTCACAAAGGCTACGATTTAATTAAAAATAGGCGATTCAGGTTTAAATTCACTTTAAATGTTTACATGCGTAGGTTACAGTAAATGCTGCTCCACACAAACAGTTATCATTTATATGTGTGGAGTATCTCAAACTCGCAATTCTCTGCATATTGCTGTGAGTTTGAGTTTATTATAGCATCGCAACGTGCACCATTTCACCAGATTTATAAGTTCATTTATAAGTTCATAATTTATAAACCTTTTATTTTTAGTACATCCAAAACATTTATTATAATTATTAAATTACTCGATTTATCATCAGAATAATCGACTGATTACTTGATTACCAAAATAATCGTTAGTGACAGCCCTAAATTACTTATTTTTACCATCATTTACAGAAGATACCCAATAAAATGTCATTCAGTGTACCAAAAGTTCACATACTAAAAATCTTGTTAGTCATATTTAGATCAATACTTATATGACATTAAAAGACTCTATTTATAGATCACAGTGCAGCCTGCAAAAAACAAATTCATTGTCATTTTAAATCTTTACCAATTTTTGTGACTATCCTTTTACCCATTTAGGAGGAAGAAGGTTTTAATTATTTTATGAAATCAAATTGTGTATGATAATTTTATATACAGGGGTTGGACAAAAAAACTGAAACACCTGGTTTTAGACCACAGTTAGTATGGTGTTGGGCCTCCTTTTTTTGGCCAATAGAGCATTTCGTCTTTGGAATTGTCATATACAAGTCCTGCACAGTTGCCAAAGGCATTTTGAGCCATTCTCCTCTTGCAGATCAGGGGTCAGGTCACTACAGATCTGGCCATTTAAAATGCGCGCGGGAAGTAAAGTGGTCTCGCGTGATGCCGGTGTATTCCAAAGGAACACGGAAAACACATTTACACAGGAAAGACATGATCAGTAGGGGGCAGTCATGTAAAGCACAGAACTAAAGCGGCAGCAAACATCGCTCTAAGCTAAATGTGTAGCCTGTTTGTACGGTGACCTGGAGAGGACATCTTCTTCGGACATTATTCGTTTATATTCGTTAATTTTCCTATCATTTCGATCTCTTTTAACATTCAGAATCTAAATGATAAATGCTGAAATGCCATTAAAGCTTTGATTAAGCTGTATGGCTGGGATTTTTACTGGAATGCAGTTATTAGGTTGAATATAACATATACATACATATATATATATATATATATATATATATATATATATATATATATATATATATATATGTGTGTGTGTGTGTGTGTGTGTGTGTGTGTGTGTGTGTCGAGGTAATGACACCCTAATGTTTAGTGCATAAACAAACCTGCGTGACTATAACCCAGGATTATCAGAGATAGGTTTATTAATATTTTTTTTATTTTGAGTTAAGAAATGATTATATTAATTGTTATAGAAATTAATGCAATATTAAGTTATTATATTAACAATAGGCAATGCTGTATATGCGAATGCTGTCTGTGCGCGATGGAGACAGCATTCAAAAGCTTATCCTGAAAAAATATTACATAAAGTACTTCAAATTAAATAACCCTGCAAGAAACATTTTATGCATCCTAAAGTCTTATCCATTAATTGATCCTCTTTTTTTCTGTAATAAATTTATTATCCGTTTATATTCATTATTTCCCCCTTAATTTCGATCTTTTAACATTCTGAATCTAAATGATAAATGCTGACATGCCATTAAAGCTTTGATTATGCTATATGGCTGGGATTTTTACTGGAATGCAGTGTATAGGTTGAATTTAACATATATATATTGTGAATATATATATATTCATTTTTTTTAGTCTAATTATAACCTATATAGTGTTTCATTGTCGAGTGAATCATTCACGTTCCATTTGTAAATCGTATGGTCACACACGGCATTAATACAATCATAAAGTCAAAACTTTATTGGCATAATTGTCGTTTACAATATTTGCTAAATATATGGCAAATAGCATATACAGAAAGTTATTTAGGTTAAGCGATTCACAATAAAGAAAAAAGTAGAGTTCTCTATCTCTAATTCACTCATTATTATTTATTATTATTATTATTATTATTATTACTATTATTATTAGGTTATTATTATTTAAATAACTGGTTAGGGGTATTTATTTTTAACGCCTGACAATTATGCCAACAAAAAAGTTTTGACTTTTTGATTGTATTTATCCCCGTGTGTGACGATTAATGAGCATATGTCAAGCATTTACAGAATCATTTACATGAACGTTAAGTAAAGGGAGCCAAATTAAGGCGGGGAAACGAATATAAACGAAAATAAAAATATATACAAAAATAACAGGCTAATAAAAATAATATTAGTAATAGTAATAATAATGATAATTATAATAATATTAATACAAACACAGAAAAAAGACTTTCAGTTAATAGAAAGAATGTAGGCCTATTTTATGTGAAGATTAAATTATTTCCAAATGAAACTACGTGAATAATTCATTCTTCAATGATTTGTCTATTAATTGCAATTTGCAATTGTGTTAAGTGCACTTTGGGTACACGCACGTGAAACAATAAAGAACGTTCGCAAAATGACTCGTAGAAAACGCTCTTAAGCGCTAAGATTAATCGTTATCGGGAAATGCAGCCCAGAATGTTATGTACAGAGATCAAAATGAAGGTGAAAATAACGAATATAAACGAATAATACGGAAAAAAGAGGATAAGTTAAAGAACAAGACTGTGTGGGATGCATGAAATGTTTCTTGTAGGGCTATTTAATTTGAAGTACATGTAATATTTATTCATGATACACTTGTGAATGCAGTCTAAATCGTGCACAGACAGCATTGGCATATACAGCATCGCCAATATAATTTTTTAATATTGTATTAATTTCTATAACAATTAATATAATAATTTCTTAACTCAAAATAAAATATTAATAAACCTTTCTCTGATAATCCTGGGTTACTATGGTCACGTAGGTTTGTTTATGCATTAAACTGGTGTTTATGCCACTGCTGTAAGTTCCTCGAACTAGAATTTATTTATGGCATCAATTAAATCAGACTTTGTAGTTGGTTTTGCTACTTTTCGAATATAATCTATCAGAGCATTCCACACCATTGCAATGGGATTTATGTCGTGGGATTCGGCGGGAGTCTTAACCCAGTTTATACCCTGTTCAATGAGTCTGCCTGCAGCAGAGTGCTTCGGGTCATTGTCCTGGTAAAAACGGTGATGTGCTCCGATGTTTTCCCTAATGTATGGGGCAGCAGTTTCTGTTACAATAGCATTTTCAAAGAAAGACCGGTCCACCCCCATTCGGCTATTCATAAACATTTCTCTCCTTATATTGCTGCTGATGGCCTCATTAACTACTACTTTTAAGATAACTGAAAAATAACAGAGCGATCTTTAAACTTTTGTGTTGAAATTGACACGGCTCATGGCTAGTGTTTGCATATTTCTTTCTATTGTGCAACCAGGGGTGCGTTTCCCAAAAGCATCGTTAGCCAACTATGGTCGCAAGTTCCGTCGTTACCAACATAGTTCAACGATTGGGTGTTTCCCAACACCATAGTTCAAACGAACATTCGCAAACAGCGTCACAAACTTACATGGTTGGAACTACAGCTCTTGGCCTGTGGTTAGAAGCATTGTTGCTTCTTAGTAACACAAATCTGGGCTTAATAAATTATGTTCTTGGTCACAGTTTGCAAGCTAACAAGCAGTACAATCTATATCCTCAATTTTATCTAAAAATAAATGCGTTTTACTCTATGTATTTTTGTGCGTCCTTTATAAGCGTTGTTTATGAATAGTGCACACGTGCACAAATGCCTGAGGGAACCCCGGAGTATGACGTAAGAGAGAACGTGCAATGAATCCAACATCAAATAAAGCGAAATGACAGGGAACAAAAATATTTGCATTTTGGGGAGACCCTAATCAGTTAAATAGCAGAAGTTATTACTCGGTGACGCCATTAACAACCGCCCTAAGTTGTTGAACTAATGTGGTTCAAACAACGGAGATGCGACCGTGTTCGGGAAACACTCTGAGTTCGTTTCCACAACGATGCATCGTATATGGAGGTTAACCAGCGAGTTATGTCGTTGTACGGGAAACGCACCCAGATTAGTGTTATATACTGTGCTGATAGTTCTGATATTTTTTTTTTTTTTTTTTATCGGACAATGCAACTTACTACCTTATTAACTCTAAATTCAAAGTAGACTAAAATAGCTGGATCTGCCATCCCAGTGGAGGATGCGTCTGTCCCTCACTTTCAACTTTCTCAACTCCCGTTTACTCCACCGGCATCTAACAGCATTTCCACACCAGTGATACTAAATATTCTTGCAAACTGTCTAAATTGTCTAATTGTCGGGAACTGCCAAAAATTGATGTGGAAGGCTTAGCACCTGACACCCCCCATGATTCATGTCACCTTGGCCTCGGTGTAGCTTTTATATGTAAATGATTACTGGAGAGGAGCTATACAAATGCAAACCAGGGGAAGGGGGTTGTTCTGATCTAGAGTTGTCTTACCTGTTTCTTTGTCTTACACCGTGTCTCAACATATAACACCGCGACATGCAATAAAATTATATTTTTCATTTTAAACAGTTTTTTAAACAGATATCATTTAATCCTGATATCTTAGTCCTTAGCACTTGTGATACTTTTGTATTCGTTGTCAGTCATATAATAAAATCTTTATTGTTTTGAAAAATTAGCCTTCTGTTTATTTGTCTACATTATTTTCAACATTAGGATATAGGCTAATACTAGGGTAGGCTATAGTACTTACATAGACATAAGGCCAAATGTAAATGGTTTCCTTTCCTTTAATTTTTATTTTTTTTTTTAAACTGCATGGGCAATTGTATAAATGGTATGAAAAAGACGAGTTACCTCTCAAACATGCAAATCTTCATTTGCTGTTGGTTTAAAATGTTGAAATTTATAATGTATTTTGTAATTTTGTAGGCTACTTATTTTTTTTTCTCTTTCGTTTTGTTAATTTATTATTCATTTAGAAAAATATATTTCACATATGGGCATATTTATTTCTTTTATATACAGCCTAGGTTTTTCTCTGCGCATAAGCTCTACGCATGACGTTCTGATGTTTATGCTGCTTTTTGCTTGTGTGAAATTAATCCCCGAAAACGAATTTAGCTGTTTTTAATGTGTCACAGCCACCAATCAGTTCTAATTTAAATGTATTTAAACAATCTTGTCGGTTATAACGACGTCGGTTGTCGGTTGGGGAAAATGCAATCTAATAAAAGTTCATGAGGAAAAAAAGAAAAGAAAACAATAATGAAACTGCTCCTGCTTATGAATAACTTTTTATTTGATGTTGAAGTATCTGAATAGTCTATAGGCTGTAACAAAGTGCTTTTCTAGTCCCACTCCCATGAGGTTTTCTTCCACTTCCGCCCGCTCCCGCTATATACTAACTATATATATATATATAGCCTATATATATATACATACCCTTAGAATATATAGCCTATATATATACCCACTTAGAATAATTTTCTTCCCGACCCGACCGCTAAATTTACGCTAAATTTAATTCTCATTTCCAGAATCTCACATTTAACCATTTGGAAACAATGTCGAGTATAAAACTTTTTTCGCAGTACATCCATTATATTTCCATGTTCAACTTTGAAGACGTATTATAGCCCTGCATTTTAGCCCGTCAAATGCGGCCTAAAATTATATTTTAGACATTCAGTGGTGATTTAAAAAAAAATGCAGCGCTGGGGGAAACACGAGACCAGGCTACCATGACTTTCAAGAGTGGCTCGGACGCTCCTGTCAGCAGCATTAAGCGCACGTTTAGCACAGCTTGGAAGGGTTCCGTGTTTAAAGCATAGCTACCACAAAACACTGGCAAAAGTAAATACCATGACTGTCTAATAGTAAGGAGATATTTCAATTATTTATTTAGAAACTGTTTTCTGAGTCAGTGATGATGCAGTTAACAGTCCTCCTCATATCCTCGTTGGACGCGCGCCTTTAGAGAGAAATGCATCTCTACGGACTAGCTACATAATAAAAACAGTTTTTGTTTTCTATTTGTTTTTTTCGTTGAGTAGTAATTTAAGTCTTTCTACATATTTATTTATCATGTCTGACAAAAAATAACGGTTAAATATTTTCCACTGAAAAAAATGTAACTGATCGAGCTTGAGCCTTCATGTCCTAAAAATGTGTTTTGCACTCTCGTGTAAACGATTGGATATGCACCTAATAGCGCATATTTATATCTATTATTATTTATATATTTTATTTTACATCAATGGATTTTATTTTAGCCAATTCGTGATTTGAGAAGGCAAATTGAAACACAGAGTAGGTCAACTCACTGTCTGCCGCTTGGTCTTTAAGAAACAAAAAGCTTACATTTAACGAACAAAAATGCTCCAAACTTTTTTTTTCTAAATTACCTTAATAAAAAAGAAACAAAATTATAAATACTTTGCCGTTACATACAGAATGAATTACAGACGTAATACTGTCCAAATATCCCTCTTTGTGCAGGGTTTGGCTACAGAATGTTGTTCCTTGCGCCACCTGGTGGATATTATATGAAGTGCAACCACGTTGTAAAAAAATCTAAAAAAGCCGCTGCGGCAGGACGCGTGGCCTCGCGTGCCGAATTGCAGGCTGCCGCGTGAAAATAGACGCATTTTTAATGGCCAGATCTGTACATGATACTGGTGTAGGAAAATGTTATCTGACTCGCTCCTCCAAAACACCCCAAAGTGGCACAATAATATTCAGATCTGGAGACTATGCAGGCCATGGGAGATGTCCAACTTCACTTTTCTTGTTCATAAGACCACTCTGTGGGGTTGGACAATGAAACTGAAACACTGGCCAATATAATGTTGGAGGTTTCATGGCTATATTTTTGCAGCCTGGTGGCCAATCTTCACTGACTGCACATTCAACCAGTAAGAACAGGTGTGAACGTTGACTATGTGCACCCAATGGTTCAGACATTGTACTCTGAAGGTGGTACCATGCATCAGGATGATAATGCACCAGTACACACAGCAAGACAGGTGACAGAGTGGTCTGATGAACAAGAAAAGTGAAGTTGGACATCTCCCATGGCATGCATAGTCACCAGATCTGAATATTATTGTGCCACTTTGGGGTGTTTTGGAGGAGCGAGTCAGATAACATTTTCCTACACCAGTATCATGTAGTGACCTGACCCCTGATCTGCAAGAGGAGAATGGCTCAAAATGCCTTTGGCAACTGTGCAGGACTTGTATATGACAATTCCAAAGACGAAATGCTCTATTGGCCAAAAAAAGGAGGCCCAACACCATACTAACTGTGGTCTAAAACCAGGTGTTTCAGTTTTTTTGTCCAACCCCTGTATATATGTTTGAATAATTACAGGTCAGAATACCTGTTGTTTCATTTGATAATTAATGATCATGGAACATTTTTTCACCCATATTTTGAAATTTTATTTTCTTAGGGGATGTAACAATACCAAAATCTCACCATATGATATGAAGTCCATGATATGATATGATATATTATTTAGAAAAAAAGACAAATGAAGACTTGGAATTTTTGTACATTTTAAAGTTAATTTTTTCTATGTACAGTAATGTACTTTGAGAGTTCAACATTAAGAGCTCCAACCCATGATCTTAATCTTAATAAGTGATAGGACTACCTGAACTTTAAAGGGGACTCAACCCTCTTTTAATTTGTGAATTTGTCTCAGTCTAAATTACATTCACAACGATGTTTTAGAAAGCCAAACAAATTAGAATATATTAATAATAATAACAAAAATAACAATTAAATATTATTGTTATTCCTATGACAGTAATAACCATATATTGTAAAATAATTATACTTTAAAATAAATGAAAATAAATTTCATAGGTAAATTATTTTTGCTTTACAGTACAGCAGGGAAATTATTGTGGAAGAAGAATAAAGAAAAAAGAAAGAAAGAAAATAGTATGTAGAATAACAAGGTAGAGTCATGATCTGCTTCCATATGACAAATGTGTTTGGATGACAATCTGTTCTTTTCAGTACAGCTGGTGTTAGAACCAAAACATATTTTCCTAAGTGTCATATTAAAGCAATTAAACGTGATAAAATATTGTTTTAAAAACAAAAGCAGTTCAAACTGTGCAATGTAAAAAGGGACAATTTGTTTTTTTTTTAGTCAAACAGCTGTTCTGGTGGAAAAAAAAGGGCAGACGCTGATGACACGGCTCAGTCATTTAGCTACTCAGTAGGAAAGAAAATGATTATATTTCGCAGCAAACTGCTGCTTTAAATCAAAATCTCTTCAGGGTGCCCTGATTCCCAGAAAACGCCACCACCACACCAAATCTACTCATTTTCAGGACACACAACAAAAGAAAGAAAAATAAAATCTGGTGCAACTTTTCATCCAATTACTCTCATCAAAGAGCAAACCAAAGCAAAAAACCACTCATTTGTACTTTTCTGTTTCAAGCCGCAGCACGATCTCATCATGTTACTTCACATTACCGTCGCAGTCACTCTGGGAACTGAATTACTGCTTATGTAAGAGGGTAAAACCAGGGTATGTGGGTAACCAGGGGTGCCAGCGGTTCATGTACTGGGTGTCTTACATAAGACTGAGCCAATCACACACACACAACAGCACTGACCTGGATATAGACAGAAGAAAAGGAAAGAAGAGATGGCATACACAATTACAAAACTGAAGAAGGAAAGACAAAATGGAAGAAAGTAATGGTCAAATATGACTTATGAAGTCATTTTTTAACATGGTGTTTGCATATAAATGTGTCTTAGCAGTGTGTGGACACAACCACTCTACAATGATTGAATTTCCATTTTGAAACAAATGATTCACTATTAGCGCATCACAGTACCGTTCTGAATCAATTGATTCACGATACGCGCATTGAAATCCTGTTCTGAATCAAATGATTCGTGATAAGCAGATTGAATTCTTGTTTTGAATCAAATGATTCGCGATATGCAGATTGAATTCCTGCTTTGAATCAAATGATTTGCGATACACGGATTGAATTCCCGTTTTGAATCAAATGATTTGTGATACGCAGACTGAATTCCCGTTTTGAATCAAATGATTTGTGATACGCAGACTGAATTCCCGTTTTGAATCAAATGATTTGTGATACGCAGACTGAATTCCCGTTTTGAATCAAATGATTTGTGATACGCAGATTGAATTCCTGCTTTGAATCAAATGATTTGTGATACATGGATTGAATTCCCGTTTTGAATCAAATGATTTGTGATACGCAGATTGAATTCCCGTTTTGAATCAAATGATTTGTGATACGCAGATTGAATTCCTGCTTTGAATCAAATGATTTGCGATACGCAGACTGAATTCCCGTTTTGAATCAAATGATTTGTGATACACAGATTGAATTCCTGCTTTGAATCAAATGATTTGCGATACACGGATTGAATTTCCGTTTTGAATCAAATGATTTGTGATATGCAGACTGAATTCCCGTTTTGAATCAAATGATTTGTGATACGCAGATTGAATTCCTGCTTTGAATCAAATGATTTGCGATACGCAGACTGAATTCCCGTTTTGAATCAAATGATTTGCGATACACGGATTGAATTCCCGTTTTGAATCAAATGATTTGTGATACTCAGATTGAATTCCCGTTCTGAATCAAATGATTCGCGATACGCAGATTGAATTCCTGCTTTGAATCAAATGATTCGCGATACGCAGACTGAATTCCGGTTTTGAATCAAATGATTTGTGATACGCAGATTGAATTTTGCGTTTTGAATCAAATGATTTGCGATACGCAGACTGAATTCCCGTTTTGAATCAAATGATTTGCGATACACGGATTGAATTCCCGTTTTGAATCAAATGATTTGTGATACTCAGATTGAATTCCCGTTCTGAATCAAATGATTTGCGATACACGGATTGAATTCCCGTTTTGAATCAAATGATTTGTGATACTCAGATTGAATTCCCGTTTTGAATCAAATGATTCGCGATACGCAGATTGAATTCCTGCTTTGAATCAAATGATTCGCGATACGCAGACTGAATTCCGGTTTTGAATCAAATGATTTGTGATACGCAGATTGAATTTCCGTTTTGAATCAAATGATTTGCGATACATGGATTGAATTCCCGTTTTGAATCAAATGATTTGCGATACATGGATTGAATTCCCGTTTTGAATCAAATGATTTGCGATACATGGATTTATTTCCTGTTTTGAATCAAATGATTTGCGATACATGGATTTATTTCCTGTTTTGAATCAAATGATTTGCGATACATGGATTGAATTCCCGTTTTGAATCAAATGATTTGCGATACATGGATTTATTTCCTGTTTTGAATACAATGATTTGTGATATGCAGATTGAATTCCCGTTTTGAATCAAATGATTTGTGATACGCAGATTGAATTCCCGTTTTGAATCAAATGATTTGTGATACGCAGATTGAATTTCCGTTTTGAATCAAATGATTTGTGATACACGGATTGAATTCCCGTTTTGAATCAAATGATTTGTGATACGCAGATTGAATTCCTGCTTTGAATCAAATGATTCGCGATACGCAGACTGAATTCCGGTTTTGAATCAAATGATTTGTGATACGCAGATTGAATTTCCGTTTTGAATCAAATGATTTGCGATACATGGATTGAATTCCCGTTTTGAATCAAATGATTTGCGATACATGGATTTATTTCCTGTTTTGAATCAAATGATTTGCGATACATGGATTGAATTCCCGTTTTGAATCAAATGATTTGCGATACATGGATTTATTTCCTGTTTTGAATCAAATGATTCGTGATACATGGATTTATTTCCTGTTTTGAATCAAATGATTTGTGATACATGGATTTATTTCCTGTTTTGAATCAAATGATTTGCGATACATGGATTTATTTCCTGTTTTGAATCAAATGATTTGTGAAACATGGATTTATTTCCTGTTTTGAATCAAATGATTTGTGATATGCAGATTGAATTTCCGTTTTGAATCAAATGATTTGTGATACGCAGATTGAATTTCCGTTTTGAATCAAATGATTTGCGATATGCAGATTGAATTTCCGTTTTGAATCAAATGATTTGTGATACACGGATTGAATTCCGTTTTGAATCAAATGATTTGTGATACACGGATTGAATTCCCATTTTGAATCAAATGATTTGTGATACATGGATTTATTTCCTGTTTTGAATCAAATGATTTGTGATACGCAGATTGAATTTCCGTTTTGAATCAAATGATTTGTGATACATGGATTTATTTCCTGTTTTGAATCAAATGATTTGTGATACATGGATTGAATTCCCGTTTTGAATCAAATGATTTGCGATACATGGATTTATTTCCTGTTTTGAATCAAATGATTTGTGATACATGGATTTATTTCCTGTTTTGAATCAAATGATTTGTGATACATGGATTTATTTCCTGTTTTAAATCAAATGATTTGCGATACATGGATTTATTTCCTGTTTTGAATCAAATGATTTGTGATACATGGATTTATTTCCGTTTTGAATCAAATGATTTGTGATACATGGATTGAATTCCCGTTTTGAATCAAATGATTTGTGATACATGGATTTATTTCCTGTTTTGAATCAAATGATTTGTGATACATGGATTGAATTCCCGTTTTGAATCAAATGATTTGTGATACATGGATTTATTTCCTGTTTTGAATCAAATGATTTGTGATACATGGATTGAATTCCCGTTTTGAATCAAATGATTTGTGATACGCAGATTGAATTTCCGTTTTGAATCAAATGATTTGTGATACATGGATTGAATTCCCGTTTTGAATCAAATGATTTGTGATACGCAGATTGAATTTCCGTTTTGAATCAAATGATTTGTGATACACGGATTGAATTCCCGTTTTGAATCAAATGATTTGTGATACGCAGATTGAATTCCCATTTTGAATCAAATGATTTGTGATACGCAGATTGAATTTCCGTTTTGAATCAAATGATTTGTGATACATGGATTTATTTCCTGTTTTGAATCAAATGATTTGTGATACGCAGATTGAATTTCCGTTTTGAATCAAATGATTTGTGATACGCAGATTGAATTCCCATTTTGAATCAAATGATTTGTGATACGCAGATTGAATTTCCGTTTTGAATCAAATGATTTGTGATACATGGATTTATTTCCTGTTTTGAATCAAATGATTTGTGATACGCAGATTGAATTTCCGTTTTGAATCAAATGATTTGTGATATGCAGATTGAATTTCCGTTTTGAATCAAATGATTTGTGATACACAGATTGAATTTCCGTTTTGAATCAAATGATTTGTGATATGCAGATTGAATTTCCGTTTTGAATCAAATGATTTGTGATACGCAGATTGAATTTCCGTTTTGAATCAAATGATTTGTGATACGCAGATTGAATTTCCGTTTTGAATCAAATGATTTGTGATATACAGATTGAATTTCCGTTTTGAATCAAATTATTTGTGATACGTAGATTGAATTTCCGTTTTGAATCAAATGATTTGTGATATGCAGATTGAATTTCCGTTTTGAATCAAATGATTTGTGATACGTAGATTGAATTTCCGTTTTGAATCAAATGATTTGTGATACGTAGATTGAATTTCCGTTTTGAATCAAATGATTTGTGATACGCAGATTGAATTTCCGTTTTGAATCAAATGATTTGTGATATGCAGATTGAATTTCCGTTTTGAATCAAATGATTTGTGATACGCAGATTGAATTTCCGTTTTGAATCAAATGATTTGTGATACGCAGATTGAATTCCCGTTTTGAATCAAATGATTTGTGATATGCAGATTGAATTTCCGTTTTGAATCAAATGATTTGTGATACACGGATTGAATTCCCGTTTTGAATCAAATGATTTGCGATACACGGATTGAATTTCCGTTTTGAATCAAATGATTTGTGATACACGGATTGAATTCCCGTTTTGAATCAAATGATTTGTGATACGTAGATTGAATTCCCGTTTCGAATCAAATGATTTGTGATACGCAGATTGAATTTCCGTTTTGAATCAAATGATTTGTGATACGCAGATTGAATTCCCGTTTTGAATCAAATGATTTGCGATACACGCATTGAAGTCCCGTTCTGAATCAAATGATTTGCGATACGTGGATTTATTTCCCGTTTTGAATCAAAATATTTGTGATACATGGATTTAATTCCTGTTTTGAATCAAATGATTCACGATACACACATTGAAGTCTCGTTCTGAATCAAATGATTCGCGATCCGATTGGTTTACTGATTCTGAGTTTTAAAAAGCTCAGTTGGTACTTTGCTCACTTTCTCTATATAATTTATTTGTTGTTTGAAATGAAATCATTAGAATTAATTGGCGTAACATTCAATGTTTTTATTAAATTGTGATCACGTTAGACAGTTTCCGTCATATTAATAACATTTCCTGACGTGACACTCATTATCTGGTTCTCGCCTAAAGAAACGGGTATATAATGTGCGTAACAGTTTGGTCAACTTCTGCCTATTGAGAGAGAAAAAAAGTTTTCAAAAGTATCCCCCCTATGCCTTTTCACAAATCACACTCTGTCGACAACAATGTCTCGAAAGCAGTACAGTAACTGCCAAATGCCACTGAGTACGCAGTGGATTAGTTGTTTTTGATGGTAACTCGCCACCAAATACACAAAAAACAGAAGAGAGGGGCGGAGTGAGCAGTAACTCATTATCATTTAAAGAGCCATGCACCGAAACGAGTCACTGTGAACAGAGGTGTTTTTGACAAGGTAAAAGGGTGTTGTTTTATACGACCATTGAAAAATTCATTTTGAGGAATTTTTTGCAGGTATTTAATGAAGACCCTTAAGAGTCACACCAACTTGTGGAAAATGGGCATCTGATGTCCCCCTTAAAAACTTTATTTTTTAAAAATTAATGAAAGGGTCTTCATCTCATTTGTCTGAAACTTAATGGATGCAAAAGATATGATTATTAAGATATTATTATTTATAACAAATTAATTAGTGTAAAAACAGTTGAATTGTAACTTAAAAAAAAGACTTGAAAATGCAATAACGCAGAGCCCTGCACATGACATGGCTGAAAAACAAAAAGACATTGTGGCTATCAATCAAGCATTCATTCCCACGACTTATTAATTCATGGCCATGTTTTATTAATTTGTTCCCTCATTGTAGGTCACTCATGGCCATGTTGTACTAATTTGTTTCCTTTAGGTAAATTGAACTAAAACAAGGTAACAAATTAGTACATGACCACCACTGACCTAAACAAAGGACTTAATTAATAAAACTTTGCTATAAATTATTGGCCAATTAAACAAGGGAACAAATTAAGTTATTGAAACAAATTCCTAATGCATGGCCACGTTTGCATAATTTTTTTCCCCAAGCAAGCGAAGCACAAATAATTTGCACAGTGTCTTCTTTTTGCTCTGCATTACAGTGCTCCATACAATATAGACACGTGCAAAGTCACTCCAAAATTAAAATTCCCTGATAATTTACTCACCCCCCGTATCATCCAAGATGTTCATGTCTTTCTTCACTCAAAAAGAAATTAAGGTTTTTGAGGAAAACATTCCAGGATTTTTCTCCATATAGTGGACTTCAGTGGGGATCAACGAGTTAAAGGCCCAAATTACAGTTTCAATGCAGCTTTACAGGATTCAACACAATCCCAGCTGAGGAATAAAGATCTTTTCTAGCAAAACGATACATTATTTTCTAAAAAAAAATAAAAATAAAAAACTTCTATACTTTTTAACCACAAATGCTCCTCTAGCACTAGCTCAACTTCCTGCATTACGTAATCACATTGGAAGGCCAAGTGTGACATAGACGGAAATACCAACCCAGTGTTTACAAAATGAACGTGCAAAGAAAGTCAAACACCCTTAACAAAAAAAGATAAAACAACAATGTTGAACAATTTTGAATTTGGAGGGGAACTGGAGATGGAGTTTTTTGCCCTACCCTACCTTTTTGAACCGAAGTACACAGACGAAGAACTAACCGCTTCACAGATGTGCATCACAGAGCTAGTACAAGATGAGCATTTGTGGTTAAAAAGTACACAAATTTTATTTTGTTTAGAAAATGATGGATCGTTTTGCTAGATAAGACCCTTATTCCTCGACTGGGATCGTGTAGAGCCCTTTAAAGCTGCACTGAAACCAATTTGGACCTTCAACCCATTGAAATCCACTGTATGGAGAAAAGTCCCAGAATGTTTTCCTCAAAAACCTTTGCTTCTTTTTGACAGAAGAAAGAAATACATCTTGGATGACAAGGGGTGAGTAAATTGACATGTTTTTGTGAGACTCACCCTAGAATTCATCTCAGAACTAATGGCTGTGACAGAAATAGAGACTGAAAACTGCGAGAAAGAAATTGACTGTACAATACTGAAATACAAACTGAGTGGTAGAGAAAAACAGAGAGAGCAGGAAAGGGAGGAGGGTGATTGAGAAATGCTGCAGAGATAGAGCTGTGTGAAGAGCAAACACCCCGAGTGACGCATCTGTGTGTGTTTGTGCCTGGTGTGACGCAGTCGGTTAAAGCCCTGTGTTTTCTCTGAATGGGATATCTGGCTTTGGAAAACTGATCAATACACAGAATGTATTTAGGGTAACGGTGTCTAATTTGGGTCTAACTTTCCAGCGCAGACTCGATAAGCTAAAAATACTACAGCTCGTGAAAAGGCACCGTTTGTTCTAGCTGGTCTGGTCATGTTTGCGGCAGAGTCATGTGGTTTATGATCGTCACTGTATGCGTTAATGGAGGACTGGGAAGTCACACTAAGTAAAGACTTTACGCTAGTGCTGAAACATCTACGTCACAGCGGACTGAGGGTAGCCCATGTGCGTGATCAAATGACACACTGATTATTTCTATTGTTGAATATTCCAATGCGGAGTTTTCTACATTCTAAATTTTTTCAAAATGAAAAATATAGCGTCACAACAAAAAGAAAAAAAAAAACTTAAACAAGTAAATACAGAAATCTAAAAAACATTATAAATAAATGTGTTAAAAAACAAAAAGGCTGTAAAGTTTCAACTATTTTTTTGGGGTACCTTGTTCAGTTCCACATATTTCTTGGCGTCTCTGGCAGGATTTAGCGTAGTGCTCTTGTTAAGCAAAGTGCCTTTGGGCCCGCGGAGCTTCATTCGCTGGTGGTGGGGAACCAATGAGCCCGTCTGAGTCAGCTTACACTGGAACATTTGATGGATGAGCACGTTCTCACTTGCTGCTCAGGGGGGAAGAGAGAGATGGAGAGAGAAAATAAACACAAGGCTACACACATTCGTAGCTTAATTACGCCAGGCGCCAGAGCTAATTGTCTTCCCTCATTTACACCATCCCCCACGAACACCCTCACAAACAACATAACAGCACCCCATTCAAATCTTAACGTGTGCACATGCTCCTGCCTCATGTCGACCTCTGACCTGCTTAACGTGGGGAGAGGAGGAGGTGTATAAGAGAGTGAGGGGGAATGGTAAAACTTAATGTCGTTCCAAACGCGCAAGACCTATGTTCATCTTCGGAAAAAAAATTAAAATATTTTCAATAAAATCCGAAAGCTTTCTGACCCTGCATAGACAGCAATGCAACTGACACATTAAAGGACCAGAAAGATAGTAAGGACATTGTTAAAATAGACCATGTGATATCAGTTGTTCAAATGTACCCCCACAAATCTATGTCACGGTGTGGGAAATTCGATATAACACCAGCAAAATGTATACCTAAAGAAAGGTTGCGTACTTTTTATTCTAGCTGTAGTATTGTTGCAGCCACCATGTTGTGGAGATGCCATGTTTCTCATTGCGAAAGTACTTTGTTTGGCCTTCCAAATAAGTACACAACAAGAAATCAGTGGTTAAGTTATAGTTTTATATATATATATATATATATATATATATATATATATAATCCTGAACCTGAGAGAGTAGCCTACAATGCCAGCTGTTTCTATAAATTGGGGCAATTCCAACATTTGCAAAGATAGTCTGGCGCTTCTGACTCACAGCCTGTAAGTACATTTTAATATGTTTAAAGAATATGCCACTGACTATTCAAATGTGAGTTTTGAACAGTGTAGAGTAGTGATTTTTGTTTGTCGTTTCTACAATCACAAATGCAGACATGGTGTTATGTTAACGCGGCGTGATGCAACACAATGCGTAAAAACACGGTATGAGTCATTATAATCAGCAATTATGTCCTCACTGGATGCAACAAATGCCTCATTTATAATGAGTTTTATTGTTTTTGTCTTGCACGCCAGGACACAGCATAAAGGGTGTAACATTTCCGTCAAACGCTTGAGGTATTGGGCCAATCACGATGCACTGGATAGCTGGCTAATCAGAGCACACCACGCTTTTCAGAGCGATGAGCTTTGTAAAAAGGAGCAACAATAATGTAGAGTATGTGAAAAATGTGTTTTTTGAACCTCAAACCACATAAACAAAAAGTAAAAAATAATGATCTTTTTAGCAACATCATATGACCCCTTTAAGAAAGTTGTTAACATAACTGACATTCAAAATGGTAAGCAAGCACTGCTTTGTTCACGTTTCGTATATCTGCATATATCTTGTATATTCTTGTTTCAGTTTCTCCTTCTGAATGACAAATATATACTATTGATTGCTGCTGACATAGACAGTTAATTCCTCTCATGCAAGTGCAGAATGCATATGTTAGTTTGTAGATGGCTAGAGTTTGAGCGGTTTGTTAAAGTGCAGCTTTTTGGTCCAGACGCTGCCAACGCCAGGCGACAGCACCGCTGGCTTTTGTGTCCCGGCCTTTACTCTTGTGAACACTCATTGAAGACTGACACGAAAGAATAGAAATTAATGAATAAAGTCATTATTTTTGTTTTCTTTATGCACAAAAAGTATTCACAAAGCTTCATAACATAACGGTTGAACCACTGATGTCACATGGACTATTTTAACCATGTCCTTATTACCTTTCTGGGCCTTTAACGTGTCAGTTGGCGTTAATGTCTACGCAGGGTCAGAAGCTCTCAGATTTCATCAGAAATATCTTAATTTGTGTTCCGAAGATGAACTAAGGTTGTACGGGTTTGGAACGACATGAGGATATCATATATATTAATATATATTCTTAATAAATTAATACTTTTATTCAGCTCTATTTACAAATCTGGGAAATTTGTACAAAAAAATAAATAAATAAATAAATACTGGGGAAATTGCCTTAAAAGTTGTCCAAATTAAGTTCTTAGCAATGCATATTACTAATCAAAAATTAAGTTTAGATATATTTATGGTAGGAAATTCACAAAATAGCTTCTTGGAACATGATCTTTACTTAATATCCTAAAAAAAAAAAAAAATCTATAATTTTGACCCATACAATGTACAACAAATATTCCTGTGCTACTTAAGACTGCTTTTGTGGTCCATGGTCACAAATTACATTTTAAAATAGAAAACAGTTATTTTAAATTGTAATAATATTTTACAATATTAGTTTTTTATTGTATTTTTGATTAACTAAATGCAGCCTTGGTGAGCATAAGAGACTTCTCTTAAAAATCCTGCAAACTCGGAACTTTGTATGGTATGAATAAGTGATTTCCATGCAAATGTAATTTCCTTTTATTTTATTTTAGTAACAATAACTATAGTAACTAAGCTATTTTGATGGAAGCTACGGTTACCATGGTGAGTAGAGAGGTTGACTAGAACACAAAACTCCTGCTCCTTACTTTTCATAACAAACAAGATGTTTTGGGGAAGAACATCCTTGTTCTTGTCCAGTGAGCCGGTCAGGTCATAGGTCACCTGCAACAGAGGACACACAAACACACATGAGTTCAGCGCTAATAATAGTCCTCACTCTCAGCATGACATGGCGTGTTGACTCTCCGAAGGGCTTCTCGGAAGTGTGTGACTATGGGTTCGTGTTTGTGTGTGAGGCTCCGGCTGAGCACATGGCCGTGAACTCAGCATGTGCATGTGTGAACTCGCAGATTCCCGTAACCCACCTTGCCAGCGTAGTGAGTGACGGTAAACGATGGCCCCTGTTCTTTGGGTGGGGGGTTCCCGTTGCCATCCTTGGTCGTGAGGGAGATGGCGTCAGTACCGGAGGAATCCAGCTGCATCTGTAGCCGTTTATAAAGGTTGACTTCACATGGCCTAAGGGATTGACTCTCCTCATCAATGATACACAGCACACCCTGGGGCTTCTGGAACACACACACAGAGAGTTACAATGAAGGATGTTGACGCAAGATAAGGAAGTAATAATGTACAGTAGGATGGTCAATTACACAAAATAAAGTTTTAGTCAGAAGGGGTTTATTTTATTATGTCAACCAGTTAACCAGTTTAGTACACTTTCCTACATATTACACAGTTACTTAAATATGAAGAAAGAAAGAAAGAAAGAAAGAAAGAATGGATTGATCATTCAAAATAGAATTTCAGAGAGCAGTGTAATAACAGTGTAAAAACAGTGTAATAATAGTATAATTAATAGTATATTGTAAGAACTGCAGCAAAATTGCGAAAGCACAAAGAAACACAGCTAAGTGTGTGTTATTTGCCCCTATTTTCTCTTGTTTCAGTCCATCGAAAGAAACAGGACTACATAAGAATAAACTGTACATTGTTATAATGACAAAAAATATATTTTGATATTTTCTGCAATTTTGATGATATCAATATTTTACTGAGGGTGTTATTGTGCTGGTACTTTGGAAAGTTTAAGACTGCCGTGGACAGCTGACTCCCAAAGCTTTTGATATTCTTTATATTCAGTATGGTGATTTAATAACAGAAGTAACAGAAATGAACTTTTCCAATTAGTTGATATCTTATCTTTTATGGACATTTTTACCTTTATTAGGCCAATTGTTTCTAACGTAATTATATGTATGCATCATCTTTTGTGTTGAATTATTACATTTAGTTTTCAGTTAACCATGTTACAAATGCATAAATAATGTTTTTATGTTAAAAAAAAAAAAAGTTGAATCCTGATATTTGAAATTATTTGGGGTACAAAAAGGGACAATATACCTTAAATGCATCAAATCCCTGCACTGAGTCATTCATTCAACCGATTTGTTCAAACAGCTGATTTATTCAGTAACAAAACACACACACACACACACACACACACACACACACACACACACACACACACACACACACACACACACACACACACACACACACACGGATTAAACTATTTTTTGTTGTTGAAATACAACAAAAACAAGAACTGTTATGTCTAAAATATGAGTAACTTAATATTAACTTGTTTATTGAGCTGTTCGTCAAATCAATATCACATTTGTGACCCTGGACCACAAAACCAGTCTTAAGTAACACAGGTATATTTATAGCAATAGCCAACAGTACAAGGGTCAAAATTATTGATTTTTCTTCTAGGCCAAAAATCATTAGGGTATTAAGTAAGGATCACGTTCATGGAAGGCTAATTTATTTAGTTTTCAGATGATGTATAAATCTCAATTTTAAAAAAATGACCCTTATGACTGGTTTTGTGGTCCAGGGTCACATTTGCAATCGTGCTGATATTTGGAGAAAAACGTCATTCTTTGTGTGATATTAACTATATTAGATCTGTCGATTAACTATATCAACTCTGTTTTTGTAACTTATGTGTGTTTTTAACATAAACTTTTAGTACTTAGTTTAGTACTCACATGTTATGTAACGGCCACTTTCTGTGCATTTGCTTTAGATGTGTGCACTCAGAAAACCATTTATCACAAGTTTAAACTGATATGGCTTTAAAACGCACGATTTCAGTGTGATAGACATGATAATCAAAACCATACAGATGTTTTTTTTTGGCAGAGTATCTGAGGTACGAGCGGTAATGGCACAGCTCTATTCTGGAAAAGGGGGCGGGGAGCAGCAGCTCATTTGCATTTAAAGAGCCATGTGTGAAAACACTGTGTTTCTGCTTTCACACAAAATGGCCATTTTCAAAATGATAAAATAAATGATCTGTGGGGTATTTTGAGCTGAAACTTCACAGACACATTCTGGGGACACCTCTGACTTATTACTGTACATAATGTAAGCAGGGACATAATAGTTCTCCTTTAACCCTTTATCGGGCGAAGAACTATATTTGATCACTTAATTGAACATTTTCAATGACGTTTGCACGCTTTCCATGAGGTCGTGTAAGCACATGGATTTCTCACAGCCAATCAACGGATGTTAGTCTATATCCCAGATCGCGACACCATGGCATCTGACCAATCGGAAGTTGCCGGGGGCGTTTCAAACTTCAGTGTGCTCCCGGAATCAGTAAAACGCTATTTTTGCTCCTGTCAACTCTTACAAATACAGAGAAAGCATCGAAACAAACAATGGTAAGCTAATAAAAACACACAAATTATATGGTTGAATAGTTGTGTTACATGTTGATATAGACGTTGTTTGCGTAGGCTTTCTAGAAATTAGAGAACGCTAAGACGAAAAAATGGTGTGATTATATTTGATCATACGCCCCGTTCAGGTAAAACTAGCTCAAGTAACATTTTGTCCATTTTTAGACATACGCCCGATGCGTCTAGATAGTCATATCTAGTTTTTTTTGTTCGTTTTTTTACAAATTATGTAATGTAACATAGGACGATAGTATTTAATAGTGCACTGAATATTGCCACAGGTTTGTATAACATTATACAGTAATCCAGTGTGAAACTTAAACCATTTATTGAAATGATCAAGCCATAAACAGTAGAATATGTGTCATTTTAGCCTGTTGTAGGCCTATTACCTTATAATAGTTTTTATTATGATTAAATGGCATATATTGGTGCTTATTGTTACTGAGAGCCTCATTACTGCTAAAATAAGTGGTACCACCAGTATTTATAGTGCTATTATTTTTTTTAATTATATATTTACAATTTATGTGATTATAATGTAGAATGATAGTACTCAATAGTCCATCAGATGTTGACACAGGTTTATATAACATTATACAGTGATCCAGTGGGAAACATAGGCCATTTACTAAAGTTTTCAAGCCATAAATAGAGAAATATGTATAACTTAAAAGTTTTTATTATAATAATTACTACTAAACCAATTTATATTATTATAGCATAGATTGGTGTTTATTATTACTGTTAAAGTAAGTGGTGCCACATATTCTTAGTGCTATTTTTTTTTTTTACTTATTATAAATTTTAAATTTTTGTCAGTATTATTTGTTTTCAGTAGATCTGCTCTTTTCTTTCACAAATAAATCAATGTGGGATTGGTAATTTAAAAACATTCTCACTTTTCTTTTGCAGCTGTCTACTCGGCTATTCTATGGTGCACGGTCGGTTGTTGTTGTGCCTGCTGACCCCACCATCAGTGACGATGAGGGCTCCGACTATGAAGATGACGATGTGTCAGACCCTGACTTCATCCCACCTGCCCACAATCTGGACACTCCATGCTTTAGTGACATGGGTCCCTCTACCAAGAGGAAGTGTGTGCGGCCTGCAGTGGAGGAGCTTGAGGACGATGATGACGACAATGACATTGACGAGAATGAGGACGAAGAACAGCCAGCACCTCAAGCCAAAGGGCGCACCAAGAAAGGGAAGCCAGCAGCCAGGCTAACCACCTGGAAGAAGGTTGATCTGGACAGCCAAGCCCTGCCTGAATACCAGCACATTCCCCCTGACTTCATTGAGACTCCATTTCATTACTTTAGCAAGTACTTTAGCCCACAACTCATCAAGCATATAACATACCATACCAACTTGTATGCAACACAGAAGGACATCAACACCACCTTCACCACCACTGAAGATGAGATGAGGAATTTTGTGGCTATCCTGCTCTACATGGGGATTTCTGAGCTGCCTTCCATTGATGACTACTGGGCAATGGAGACCAGGGTCCCTCAAGTTGCAAACCTCATGTCATCTAAGAGGTTCAGGCTGATGAGAAGGCTTGTCCACTTTAATGACAACACCCAGATCCCTGGCACCGTAGACAGGTTTTTCAAAGTCCGTCCACTGTTCAGCCTCCTGGTTACTGCCTTCAGGAGTGAGCCACAGACCCCCAAGCAGTCTGTGGATGAGGTTATGGTTGCCTACAAAGGCAAGACAGCCGGCAACCTGAGGCAATACATCAAGAACAAGCCTGACAAATGGGGGTTTAAGTTGTTTGCCAGGGCTTCAGAGGATGGCTTTATTCATGACCTAGTGCTATACCAGGGCAAAACTACACTGGAGGCCCATGGCGTCCCCTTGACATCTGAACAACAAGCAATGGGTGTCACCAACCAGATAGTCTCCGTCCTGGCCAGTACCATGACCTCCTCCACTACCACAGCCATCTTTGCAGACAACTATTTCACCAGCCTGGAGATAGTGCGATACCTCAAAGAAAAGAACTGCAGATACACAGGGACAGCCAGGGACAACAAAATTGGTAAGCCTCCACTGAAGTCCATCAAGGATATGGAGAAAAAGACTGTCCCTCGTGGTATGCATGACTACATCACCAGTGATGATGGGATCCTGGCCCTCAGGTGGAAGGACAATAAGGTCGTCACTCTGCTGTCAACAGACATAGGGGTGGAGCCCATATCCTCAGTCTACCGATATAACAGTGACACCAAGAAGAAGGAACCGGTAAACTGTCCTGCTGTCATCAAGAGCTACAATGCCAACATGGGGGGCATTGACAAGAGTGACATGCTGGTCCACCTTTACCGCACCCCCATGAAATCTAAGAGGTGGTACATGCGGATGTTTGCATATGCAATAGATCTCTGCCTCACAAATGCCTGGATCATGTACAGACGGGACATCAAGGCTCTTGCTGTGGATGGCTTGTCGTTGAAGAACTTCCGGATCCAGGTGTTCAGGAGTTGCAGCAGCCAGACCCCAGCCATGTCTCGCCCCCGAAGGAGATTATCATTTTCATGCACCCCCAGCACCTCTGCTGATGTCCCCAAGCCTGTCCGGGGACACCGCAGCCCCAATCCAAGTGATTCTGTGCGGTTTGACACCTCCCTTTTCCATGCCCCTGTCTACACCACCCGACAGACCTGCAAGTACTGCAGCAGGAAGGGGAACATAATGAGATCAAACATGATCTGTAGGGTCTGTCAGGTCCACCTGTGCTTCAATGCTGATCGCAACTGCTTTGTCAAGTACCATGAAGCAGTTGCCTAAGTGACTGGACTGGAATGGTGACACATGAAAAAGAAAAAAAGTTCCTAAATGAAAGAAAATAATTTCCTAAATTAATTTTCTGTTAAGTTCGTGACTTTGACAAATGAAAAAGAAGAAATAAAAAAATGAAATGTTAGTAAATAAAAGAAAAGTGTTCCTAAATAAATATTCTTAAAAAGAAAAAGAAAAAAAGTTCCTAAATGAAAGAAAATAATTTCCTAAATTAATTTTCTGTTAAGTTTGTGACTTTGACAAATGAAAAAGAAGAAATAAAAAAATGAAATGTTAGTAAATAAAAGAAAAGTGTTCCTAAATAAATATTCTTAAAAGATTATATTTGTTTTATGTATTTATTTACATTTTATATATGGCTAACATTCAAAATATATAAAATTTTTTTGGGGGGGAGAAATTACCATAGACCGGCAAGGAACCATATATGGTAACTTCATTGACCTTAATTTTCAACATAAATTTTTTTAAGTTACAAAAGTTTTAAAGTCTTGTAATAACCTCCAATAACACTCCAGGGT
This sequence comes from Garra rufa, assembly GCF_049309525.1. NCBI lineage: Eukaryota > Metazoa > Chordata > Actinopteri > Cypriniformes > Cyprinidae > Garra > Garra rufa. Next base: position 9,051,562 of record NC_133368.1, on the reverse strand, counting down.
TGAATTTTTGAATTTCCAAGTATTTCAAGGAGTGCCCTATAAAGGGTTAAATATAAACCTTAAATCTCCAGTAGGTGGTGGCAAATCACTGCATGAGTGAGTCTTTGAGTCATTCATTCAATCGATTTGTTCAAACGGCTCATTGATTCAGTAACAAAAAAACGTCATTGTGTGTTGCTCAGAGACGAAAAACAGTTCTGCTGTGGTTTTGTTTGAAATATTTTCGTTGTTGAAATACAGCAAAAACAAGAACTGTTGTGTCATCAGTATCACTACAAATCAGTATCACATTTGGAAAAAAAAAAAACGGTACTCTTTGTGTGATATTACCTTTATCAGCTATTTTTTCTCTTTATATAAATATAAAAAACATATTAAAGTAATACGGGGGCCTTTTTGTCCCCTTATCTTGAATTTTGGGGGAATTTGAAATGTATTTTAATAGAATAAATTACACAGTGAAAGCGTGAAATCTAAATGTGCTCATACAGTAGTCCAACCTACATCTCATAGTGAATTCGTGCACTCTCTGGGTGTGTTTTAGTTTGGTTTCTAAGATATACAGTACTTTATAATGTCAAATTGCATATCAAAGACACCAAGTACCATAGTATTTCAATTTGATACCTGCACATCATCTAATATTTTTTTGATAAGGAATAATAAACTAGGGAGGCTGTTTATCAGTAATGTGTGAAGGCTTGAAACAGACTGTCATAAAACCTATTCAAATGTATACAGAATAATATATGTAGTAAAGTCAAGTACAAATGTGTGTGTGGCAAGAGAAAACATGCTTCTGTGTGTAAAATGCTGTGTCACTTGGTCTCGACCAAAGAGAGAAGTCATTTCATGACTCATAAAATGGTCACATCTGACAAACGGCTAATAGAGTCATAGTCGAAAAGATGGGCTTTATCGCATCTTTGCGACACCTAAGGGAATTCGACACGCCTGGATGTGTGTTAGCCTTTATAAAACAGGTCAGCGAGGACATCCGTTATGGAGTCAGTAAATGAAGAGATGGCAGTAACCGCAATTAAAGAGGCAACAGAGGGGCTCTTGCACAGGGTCAACAGCCTCAGGGTGGGAAAAAGCTTTCCAACTTCTTTCCTCTCCCTCTCTCCCGCCCTCCCTCCACGGCTCTCGGAAAGCCGTTCCGACTGCGTACCTGGAAGAAGAAGTCGAGCACCGCTGTCTGGTTGCCGAGCGAGCGTAGCGTCTCCATGGCAACCCCCTCCTGCAGACATTCCTGCTGCTCCTGCTGGAAGAGCACGTCTGAGGTGAACTGCCTGATCCGCTCGTTCACCATGTTCACGCACAGCTACAGACACAGAAACACAAAAGCCTTGGTTAAGACAGAATTATTAACAGAATACAAAACACTTTCACTGACACATTGATCAATCAGCTCATTTTTTCATGTTCAGACACCTTTGTTGACCTTTGGGCACAAACAGTTCTTTGTTAAACTCATAAATTGTTGAATTAGGCATGTAGGGTAAGTTACTCCTTAACCATAGACAGTTATATAGAAAGCACATTAATTGCAAGTGTCTACTTTTAAGGTTTCAAATAAGGACCTTTGGAGAATAAAATGTCAAAATTTGGTTGTCATTCAGTGTAACACCATTTATGTAAAATTCTAACAACATGCTTATTCTGCCCTGTACATATTAAAATATATATATAAAAGAATAAGGTAACATATTACATTTTATTGTGTTTTAAATGAGTAAAAAAAATCTTATTGACAAATAGGCAAAACCTAGAATAGTGGCATATTTGACAAAACGTAGAAAAAATTATATTTATTTTTTGCTCAGAAAAACTAAAATGCAATTTCATTAAAGAGAAAGCTTTTTAAATTAAAAAAAAAAAAAAAAACAAAAAAAAAAAAACACTTTTCCTCACATTTTTTTTATTTCATCTGTTGCCCTTCACTGACATTGGTTTCTTTAAGAAATAAAATAAAATAAAATAAAACAAAAGAAATTAGGCTATTATATGTAAGGGATAATGTACAGGCAGCCGGTAGTTATTGCAGAAATAAGCCCCGACAGTGTGATCAGGACCCGACGCGAAGCGGAGGGTCTTGTATCACACTGAAGGGGCTTATTTCTGCGATAACTACCGGCTGCCTGTACATTATCCCGCTTATTACACGGCTACTTGCCACATAAGGAAAAAAACTGGACATGAATATGAATTTGAAACCTTTTATTGGCATATTTGTTTTAAATTAACATTTTTATTAGTGGTGGGCCGTTATCGGCGTTAACGTGCTGCGTTAACGTGAAACTCTTATCGTGCGATAAAAAAAATATCGCCGTTAATCTATTCTCAAATTTGGGTTGGGAGCTGGGTCTAAACTACGCAAGCTATGGTGACTTTCACCTTGATAGTTTAACGCGGATGTATACCGAAGAATATGGTCGCGCGTTTAAGTCTCCTCCGCCAAAACACAGACGGGATCGCGTCGTCCTCCATTCATAAAAACCGAATCTACTATAGCGAAATGCCACGTAAATTCGTCGTTTTTTGGATTCATAAATCAAATGTTGGTCAGTCACTTAATTCAAATCGCGATATGGACTAGTGTATGTGAAAACTGAAATGCAAAAGACCGTTTTAATATGAATCCGATATGTTCCGTTTGCCTAGCTGTATGTATGCATTGCGGAGACGAGCTTTTACTACACGCATACTGAAACACACGTGACGCTCCCGGTAATTTTTGGCATTTTCATCTCACATGAACAGATAAACTCAATCTCCAAAACTGCTGTGAGTGTCACTTTTACCGTTTCATTTGAGAAAACTAGCATCATATCATACTGTATGACACAGAAACTTCACGGCAACCTGTCAAAATAAAAGTACGGTGTAACATGTAATGGGCTGGGTAGGTGTTGACGTTAAAAAAACACAATCTAATAGGTAGAAAAAATAATTTCATTGTTAGTTAGTTAGTAAACACAAGTACATCTAATTGAACATAATTTATTTTCATCAACAAATTATCATAGAACAGCTTTATGAGCTTTATGATCCAGACTTTAAGTCATTATTTGGGTAGCACACATATTCTGAATGCCTTCAGCAGAATTCAAATTAGCCATTTTAATCTAGATTAATCTAGATTAATTCCAAGATTTAATCTAGATTAATCTAGATTAAAAAAATTAATCTATGCCCACCCCTAATTTTTATCCTTTCGCGAAACGATATAGTACCATGTGACTAACATTCAAACTATGTACGTTAGTAAGACAATTTAAATAGATTAATGTCGAAATTTTCCATTGTTAATTGTGGTTGTCCAGTGTTTGTCACAAGATGGCGCCAAACGGTAATCTTTGTTGGCACGGAGGGATTTTAAACATACAAGTAGTACCGGCTATGCGTTATTACTTTGGAGCGGTGATTATTTGAAAAGAACGAACCTGCAAATGTCTCAACTGACCAATCAGAATCAAGCATTCCAAAGAGCCGTGTAATAAATAATTATAATATATTACTATAATTAAAGTTTGTGTTAAAATAGTGTTAAACCTCTTACACACACACGCACAAAAAAAATACTTACTATTGTTTATTGTGATGGAAATTAAGCTATTATATATAATTATAATATATTATATTATTATAATTACAATTTGTGTTGAAGCAGATATAAACCACTTACACAAAATAAATACTATGATTTCTTGTGGTGGAAATTAAGCTATTATATATAATTCTAATAAATTACTATAGTAACAGTTTGTGTTAAAACATATAAACCAGTCACACAACTAAATAAACAAACAAACAATTATATAAACAAATAATATAAAGTATAAAAAAGTATAGTACTTTAATTAACTTTTTTTTTTAACCATTTACACATCTTAAATCAATCAATCAAATAAATACTATGGTTTCTTGTGGTGAAAATTAAGCTATTATTATATATAATTATAATATATCACTATAATTAAGGTTTGTGTTAAAACAGATATAAACCACTAATGCAACAAACAAACAAACAAACAAACAAACAAATAAATAAATAAAAATATATTTTTTTGTGGTAAAAAGCAAGCTATTATATATAATTTTAAAATATTGAAAGTACTCTAATTATTTTTTTAAACATATATAAACCACTTACACAAAAATGGATAGATAAATATATGCACTATCCTATCCCTTTAAGATCTATCCCTGGAGCCATGATAAAATATTAACATTTATACATTAAAAAACACCTGAAAAGTTATTTTTAAAGTTTTCCAGATTCTTCCAATGATCTTCATATTACAAAAAGAGAGAAAAAATAAATAAATAAAAGGTAGGCCTACAGTAAATAGTAAATACATGTGCATATATAACAATAATTGTATAAAAAAGGGCAAAAGTGTGCAATGTATTACACCCTGTTTATTGAAAGCAAGCACATGTGTTCTATCAGGCAAAATAAAGCACACACTTATGAGGTATATTTAAGCATTCCACATGTTTTGCAAACAATAGCTACATGGCAGGCAGCTTTATCTGCACACAAAGAGCTGGCATGTATGTTAATTACCTCTTAACGAACATGGCTGTAATAAGCGTTCAACGTTAACCCCTCGCACTCATTCACTCACTGTTCCACACGCTTCAGTGAACGGGTTTATTCCAGGAATTCATCCTAACAACCCAGTTACTGGACTCATTTAAATCATTTATCACCGTAATCCTGCCGAGATGAAAGTTAAAAACAAGGAAGCCTAATGGAAGGGAGTCTAAAAAGCCAAAGCCGGAACCACAGTGGGAATCCATATGAGGTATACGCCAAGTGCCTAACACTACACAAGAGACCACAGAAGCTTTTCCACGTGGACAAAAGCTACAATTTCTGATGGAGTAGAAAGAGTAGATGGCTCTTTCCCAAACAAAAGAGATCCTCAGCCACACTTTGAACTTCAACCCATCTTGCTGTTGATTTCAGATATGTTTTTCATAGCTTTTTCTTTTAGAAGAGGTCATATATGATGGAGCTGTTTTGAGTCCATCACAGGGAAATATACGGCACGGTTGTATCAACATAGCCGTTTTCCAAGTTTAATGTGGCAACACGCACTGGACGAAGTACAGACGGCAACAGTGGAAGCAATGGAGAGGAAAGAAAACAAGCATTTTAGAAAAGCTGGGTGCACCTCATCAACTCCTCATCATGAGGTTTCACAGCGCTACAGGATGTCACAGGGAAGACTGCCCAAGCGCTGACACAATTCAGCACACATCGTGAAAGAAAAAGATCAGAGATGAGATGAAGAGCTTGGAGAAAAAGAGGGAGAATTCCAGCACTGAGCAAAAAAGTCTATCCATCTCAAGATCTCTAGAGCCATTCTGAAAGAAGTACTAAAGCTCCATGTCTTAAAGGGTCATCGGATGCAGATCTTACTTTTACATGTTGTTTGAACATTAATGTGTGTTGGCAGTTTGTGTACACAACCACCCTTCAATGATAAAAGTCCACCCAGTGGTATTTTTTTTATCTTTAAAAGTAATATTCCCTTTTTAAAATCAGGTCATTCTCAGCTTCTTGTCAGTGTGACGTCACACATAGACAGAGGCCGCTCCCACGATAGTTGATTGACACGAGCCCCTTACCATAGACCTGCCCTCACCGAGCTGAAACAGTCCGACTCTGATCGCCATTGTGCAGGGGAACACAAGAATGTGTCAGATTGAGGCGTTCTGTTGTTCTGAGCCGCTGAAGATGCAGAGAACTTTTGTTTTTGAAAGGAAAGCGCCGATCCCAATCTACGTATGCGTCTATGTTCGTGCAAATCATTCGTGATGCAGCTTCATCCACAGCAGAAGTGAGTATAAGGTTTTTTTTTATGCACCTTTGCAAATGGCCTTTCTTAATAATGTGCTAGTTAGCAAGTTTCGTGGCTAAACGCGGCTAAATTTGGCTAAAGTAAACATTGCGGCTCATCATCCCACTGCAGAGAGGGGCGGGGCGAGCAGAGCTCATTAGCATTTAAAGAAACATGCAACAGAATAACTCGCACTAAAAAGAGCTGATTTTGACAAGGTAAAGGCGTGTTTATTACACTACCACTGGGAAATTTTAACCAAAGTATGTTATAGACTTCTCATTAAGACCCTAAAGAATCATATCAACTTGTGGAAAATTGGCAACCGATGACCCCTTTACTGCAAGACAACACATACCCAGTGTTATACTACATTGTCTTTATAAATCAACTTAAAATACAAGCGCAAGGTGGTGCACATTGAGGTGTCTATGTTCACATTGCAGGCAAAAGTAGCCCAAATCAAATTATCAAGACAGTTGCGAATGATAATAAGCTCATAAGTATTACAGTGACAACTCTACATACAAGCAAAATAGGGGCTATTTTTCATATTACCTATGCATAATTTTCCTTTCTTTTGCAGCAGATCACACGACAAATAAATGCAGTACCGCTTACATTATATACTCTGTTTACTTCTGTATGACAGTGCACTGTGCAATGTAATGTGCCAATTCCACATTTTTCCCATGGAAATGGGCTACTTTTTCATTGTTGCCGCAGGTTGTTTTTCAATTTTGTTTTTCAATGTTTACCCCACAGAATGCAACTGGGCTGGTTTTGGACTAGTTTTGAGAAACAATTGAGCAGATTTTGTTGTCAAAACCTGGTAACCCTGTTCTTTTGCACATGCGGGTCAGTGCAGAACCAGAATCTGTTCACAGTGGGAATCTGCCACATTTAAAAGAAAAATGTGAACGGCTATACAAAAACAAACAAACAAACAAACAAACAAACAAACAAAAAGATCTGAATTGGGCACTAAGGTTCGCAGTGTAAACGTAGCAAAGGACTATTCACACAGGATGCATTTTTGTGTCTAAAAACCAGAATTGCAGCCTAATTATTCAATAAAAAATAGAAAAACACTGTGTAAAACGTGAGGGTTTTGAGATGCACCTTTGAGACATGATGTAATAGCAGAAATAACAGAAAATAGGCAAACAGCAAAATATATAGCTACTATTTCTGACATGGAAAGAAAAAAGAAAATAAATCACACTGGATTTTGAATTTGCAACAGAAAAATCTTATAAGAGCCTTCTCAGCCATGTCGGTGTCAAATAAAACAATTGCCATAAAAAACTTGCTACTGTAAACAAAAGCTTGCAAAGCTTGGCCCGCCTCCGGGGTCTTCTGATTGGTCCAATGTTTTGGAACTGACATGGATTTACAAGCTCTTCTTGTAAAAGTTAATAGTTAATATCACAGGTTTTTTAGGGTTGATGCAGATACTAATTACAGATAACCGATATTTGGAACCGATATCTGGTGTAAAAATAAAAATTAATTACAGAATTAAGAATAACAAGGACTCTTCAAGTGCTTGTAAATTAGTTTAAATCGGTTTTGATAATGACCAATACCGATAACTATGAAAATGTTTAATATCGACACCGATGATTGGCCAGGCTGATAATTTGTCGACTCCTAGCAATTAGTATAAAGCTGCAATACTACCAACTTATGTTGAAGACATATGTGTCAACCAAATTGTTACTGGCTCTAGATTATTTATTTTATTTTATGTGCAATATTACCATGATACTAGCATTCTATTTTTTTGACACTTATCGTCAATTCTATTATATTGTGACACCCCTAGTAAGGGAAAAAAATCTAGAATAGTGCTGCAACTGGATGTATAGTAAACACTTAAGAAATTAGTGAAGAGTATTTGTAGACTTTAGCCCAGGTCAGACTAAACGATATTAGCTTGATTTTGGGACAATTTGCTTGATGTAGGGTGTTTGCGGGAAATGACAATGAGCTTCAGGATGCATGATTTAATTTACTCTTGTGCAGTGTGTTATAGTAAATGACAACCAATGCCACATCTGCGACACTTCACGACGTCCACACAGAAATACTAGCATGCTTAATTTTTTCCGGTCGTCCACGGCGCGTTCCGTCACATCTGTGACACTGGTCAATAGGAGCACAGAAGCATAGTTCATACATGCTTTCACACATGCCAAAACAAAAGAAATACAAAGGCATCAGTCTGGTTTGCTAGTCTAAAATGGTTTGGGCAGGGAGGCAATCAAGCAAAACCAGAGAGAACCATCATAAACCAGCTAAGTCTGGTTTAAGCATTTTATTTTCTCCAGCAGGAGTTTAATGTCGATCCCCATCTGGTTTAGCAGTTGGAAGTGAATGACCAGCTCAGACAGGAGCCACTATAGACGAATCATTACTCCACAGTGCCCCTAATTCTCCTCATGCATCCTCCCTATAGAGTCTATGTCTATGACAACAATGACATTCGTTGGTGCCAAAACCAGGCCGATGGTTCATGGGTCAAACCCGACTGCGCACAGAGACTCCTTTGTGTCTGGTGCCAAGGATTCAGCTAAGGAGAAACCCACCCCCCTCCACACACACACACGTACACATCAACCTCATCTGTCCAGCACAAAAACACAGCTCACACAGTAGACGTGGCTACTGAGGATTCTGGGCAGGGGGCGGCAGTGCGCACATGTGGCGTCTTAGCCTTCAGACAAACATTTGTCTCTCTCCAAGACACTAAAATAACACAACCCAGGTCTTGACAGCAGCTGCTTTATTTCATGCTACTCTTTATATTTAAAAAAACAGAACGTATATAATGTATATGGCACACCCAGCTATGCGTCTAGGCCTGGTTCCAGGCTACTGTCCAAAATAAAACAGCTCGGTGAAGTACGGCCACAACAAATGCACTAATGGTTTCACAACAATTCAAACAAAGCTGAATTGTCACCACATCTGGCCTTAGCTGACCTTTCTGGGATGTACAGAAACCATTTATACAGTGAGGGAAAAAAATGTTTGATCCCTTGCTGATTTTGTACGTTTGCCCACAGACAAGAAAATGATCAGTCTATAATTTTAATGGTGGGTTTATTTGAACAGTGAAAGACAGAATAACAAAGAAATCAAAGCATTTCAAAAAAGTTATAAATTGATTTGCATTTTAATGAGTGAAATATTGATCCACTATCAATCAGTAAGATTTCTGGCTCCCAGGTGTCTTTCATACAGGTAACAAGCGGAGATTAGGAGCACTCTCTTAAAGGGAGTGCTCCTAATCTCAGTTTGTTACCTGTATAAAAGACACCTGTCCACAGAAGCAATTAATCAATCAGAGTACAAACTCTTCACCATGTCCCAGAGCAATGAGCTGTCCAAGGATGTCAGGGACAAGATTGTAGACCTACACAAGGCTGGAATGGGCTACAAGACCATCGCCAAGCAGCTTGGTGAGAAGGTGGCAACAGTTGGTGCGATTATTCGAAAAGAGAAGAAACACAAAATAACTGTCAATCTCCGTCAGTCTGGGGCTCCATGCAGGATCGCACCTCATGGAGATTCGATGATCATGAGAACGGTGAGAAATCAGCTCAGAACTACATGGGAGGATCTTTTCAAATGATCTCAAAACAGCTGGGACCATAGTCACCAAGAGAACAATTGGTAACACACTACGCACTGAAGGACTGAAATCCTGCAGACCTTTATCCCATAGAAAATCTGTGGAGGGAGTTGCCAAACGTCGGCCTCGAAACCTTAATGACTTGGAGAGGATCTGCAAAGAGGAGTGGGTCAAAATCCCTAATGAGATGTGTGCAAACCTGGTGGCCAACTGCAAGAAACATCTGAACTCTGTGATTGCTAAAAAGGGTTTTGCCACCAAGTACTTAGTCATGTTTTGTGAAGGGGTCAAATATTTAAATACCTCTAAAAATATTCTCACAGAAAATATCTTCCTTATTCAGCTTGGCTATGCTGGTCCAAATACTGGTCTAAAGGTTGAGACTGATGTTAAAGGGTTAGTTCATCAATTACTCGCCCTCATGTTGTTCTAAACCTGTAAGACCTTCATTCATCTTAGGAAAACAAATTAAGACATTTTTGATGAAAGTTTATTGAACCTGAATAGACAACAAAATAACCCAGGCCCAGAAAGGTAGTAAGGACATTGTTAAAATAGTCCATGTGACATCAGTGGTTCAACATTAATTTTATGAAGCTACAAGAATAGTTTTTGTGTGCAAAGAGAACAATTTCTTCTTTTCCGTGTCAGTCTTGGAACAGTCTATGGTCCACTGTGTTAAGTTCTTAAGCTTTTTTTTTAAGTTGTGGAGCAGCCTTCACATGGGGAACACAGTTAATAGGTTTTAAAATACAGTCTACACAGTCATCTCACCCATATTTGGAACAGAGTTATAAAGTCAGCATGAGCAGAGTCAGAAAAAACACCTGTCTCACTTAGAATGAAATGCCTTTGTGGTGGAAAGAACATCCCGTATGTCGTTAAGTCTAAAAAAGTCATAGCCCAAGGCAGGAACATACTGTGGGATAGGTCAGTGCTTTCCCCTGTACGGGAAGCGGGATCATGAGCACAATGTCGTGATTCTCACTGGTCTGTGGCTGTGTGGCAGCCCCACATCAAACCCAGTACAGACCATCAGAGGGTTTAGGAGGCCCAGAGTCCACATCGAGAAGGTGAGAAGCAGTTTGTCGCACGAAAAGCCAAACAGACTGCATTTAGAAAGGCGGCTGTAAATGTTAACTTCAGTGTGACTTAACAATGATATGAAAGACACTCACAAAAGATCACAATCAGATGTAAAAGTGTAATTATCATTGTCCTCATTATATCTGTGCTGTCTCCCCTTACCTGTTCATAACCATTGCGCTGGAATTCCTCAAAGCCAAAGATGTCCAGGATGCTTATCTCAAGGGCAGGATCTCTGTCAAAAAAAAAAGACAGGAACATATTTCAGGATTGTAGAGGGGTGGGAGCAGTATAAACATTGATTGGTGACCTGAAGATGACAATTTATCTTGAACCATAGCTCAAGTGTGGCTTAAGTGCAAGATTTCTAATGTAAGAAGCACAGTGAAAGAAAAAAAACAACAATACATAAAGGTCACTGAAAAAAAAACAAAAAAAAAACAACAAGTACATGCAGGTTTTTCTAAGAAACAAAAGGTTATGTCAAGACAATCCTGTCATAATTTACTGTTACACTGCGTCTACACCAGACATGTCAGAATGCTCCCTAACCTGGACCAATCAGCTGTAAAAGAGAAATATTTAAAATGTAATTTTTAAACTATTAGAATTTATTTTAACATTTCACTGCAATAATTGCCTTCACATCTATCTGCCTTATTTTTTAAACATGGAAGTAAGTCTATGGTTGAGACTTCTGGTTCATTAGCTGCTACAGGGAAATAAACTGTAATGTAATAAACGGTGCAGTAAACTGTAAAACTGTTTGCACTACAAACCATTGTGTTCATATTGAAGATAATACATTAAAATAATATGGTAAGACACACCAACCAGCTGTTTTATACAGCTAAAAATAGCTAGACGCAGATGAGCCCGGAAGCCAGACCCATAAAATCTACAAATGGCCACACCCACCCTTACAGGAAAAATAAGACTGATAGCAAAAAAATACACAATATTTGTAAACAAAATAATTATGTGAAAGACAAATTACACATAACACATTAAAGCTCAGTTTTAAGTCACTATAGGCCAGTGTACTGGTGTGACCTTCATAGTGGAAACTATCATGCCCTCAACGACCCGTAATAAACATTCTCATATACACATCGATAAACATTAGCTTAATCCAAAGTGCCGCCCGCTGAACTGCTGACCAGGACACAACAGGTCAAGCCTGCTTTGGCCAGTTATTGATCACACTCCAGAATGGTACACAGAGACCTTCGTTTCCTTACAGTAGTAAACCTTTCTTAACTAGATGACCATGGATTTTGATGGTGCAAATTGTTACTATTCTTCAGTTCAATTCATATAGTCAGGGTGGAAAATTATTACTTGCATAGTGCTGAAAGTACGAATAGCCATTTGTGAATCAATAACACAATTACTTGCATTGTGAATGTAGCAAACATATATATTTATATACACGCACACACACAGCCATTTAGGGTTTGGAGTCAGCAATATTGTGAAACAATATTAGAGAAGCTGTGCGTTTCTAACTGTTTGTCGAAGTGCACATTTGTATGTCTTCAAAGGTGGATATATGCTCATTATGTTTTTTGGAAGATAGTGAGGCATGTGAAATCGTGTGGAATGAGTCACTGTTACTGTTTATGTGTGAATGCACACGCACTTGGAGTTCCTTGGAAATTTCCGTTTTAGCCTCAAGAGATAAACAACAAAATTTAATTTTTGGTTTGCTTCTGTGTATTTTGGGAAATTTTAATAATAAATGCAATTAAAATAATAAAATGGCATTACATGTCAAGTGTCTGTAGCCTTTTTGTGTTTTTTAATAATTATTGTTCATTTGCAGCACTTGTTTTGTTTGTTTTATTGGGAAGCTTGTCTAAACACGCCAGTAAGAGACTATTAACTACTATTCATCCTTACAATTACATAAATGTGTTACAAAATGTCTACAAATGAATAAAAATGATACGAGATAAGGTTAAAGCTGGTTCAATTGTTGGCAATGGCAAACCACTGAAATTTTCCGAAACAGTTCAAAACAGTTATGATGTAATGAAGCCTCATTTACTGAAATGATGTGACTTTGCCATTCTGACACGCACTCTGAACCACTGTTTCAAAACAGAAAGTAACATTAAAAAAAAAAAAAGTACATCTGAGTTTATATTTTAAAAATCTACAGGTGCATCTCATCAAATTAGAATGTCATGGAAAAGTTCATTTATTTCAGTGATTCAACTCAAATTGTGAAACTTGTGTATTAAATAAATTCAATGCACACAGACTGACGTAGGTTTAAGTCTTTGGTTCTTTTAATTGTGATGATTTGGCTCACATTTAGCAAAAACCCACTAATTCACTGTCTCAACAAATTAGAATATGGCGACATGCCAATCAGCTAATCAACTCAAAACACCTGCAAAGGTTTTATGAGCCTTCAAAATGGTCTCTCAGTTTGGTTCACTAGGCTACACAAACATGGGGAAGACTGCTGATCTGATAGTGGTCCAGAAGACAATAATTTACACCCTTCACAAGGAGGGTAGGCCACACACATTCATTGCCAAAGAAGCTGGCTGTTCACAGAGTGCTGTATCCAAGCATGTTAACAGAAAGTTGAGTGGAAGAAAAAAAGTGTTGAAGTAAAAGATGCACAACCAACCAAGAGAACTGCAGCCTTGAGAGGCTTGTCATGCAAAATCGATTCAAGAATTTAGGTGAACTTCACAAGAAATGGACTGAGGCTGGGGTCAAGGCATTAAGAGCCACCACACACAGACGTGTCAAGAAATTTGGCTACAGTTGTCACATTCCTAGTGTTCATACTTCATGCTTCCTTTTGCTGACCAGCTTTTTAAAGATGCTGATTTCATTTTCCAGTAGGATTTGGCACCTGCCCACACTGCCAAAAGAACCAAAACTTGGTTAAATGACTAAGGTGTTGGTGTGCTTGACTAGCCAGCAACTCACCAGACCTGAACCTCAGAGAGAATCAATGGGGTATTGTCAAGAGGAAAGTGAGAAACAAGAGACCAAAAAATGCAGATGAGCTGAAGGCCACTGTCAAAGAAACCTGGACTTCCATTCCACCTCAGCAGTGCCACAGACTGATCACCTCCATGCCATGCCGAATTGAGGCAGTAATTAAAGCAAAAGGAGCCCCTACCAAGTATTAAGTACATATACAGGAAATTAACATACTTTTCAGAAGGCCAACAATTCATTAAAAACATTATTTATTTATTTATTTTTTATAAAGTATTCTACTTTGTTGAGATAGTGAATTGGTGGGGTTTTGTTAAATGTGAGCCAAATCATCACAATTAAAAGAACCAAAGACTTAAACTACATCAGTCTGTGGGCATTGAATTTATTTAATACATGAGTTTCACAATTTGAGTTGGATTACTGAAATAAATTAACTTTTCCACGACATTCACAATTTATAGAGATGCACCTATATATCTCACAATTCTGATCAGAAAAATCAACGCATCATTTTCTCTTCCCCCCCTCGGCTCAGAATGATATGTTTATATTCCACACTGCTGACTTTTATCCCTCAGAATTTAGAAACTCACCATTAGTGAGTTAAATTGAGTTATAAAGTCCGAACTAGGAGATCCAAACTTGCATTTGCAAGAAAAAATTGAATTGTGAGATGTTGTAAGCTTAGATGTTATAAGCTTAAATAGTATTTAATGCTGTAACTTTAGAACTATAAATACAGGTCCTTTTCAAAAAATTTGCATATTGTGATAAATTTCATTATTTTCTGTAATGTACTGATAAACATTAGACTTTCATATATTTTAGATTCATTACTACACAACTGAAGTAGTTCAAGCCTTTTATTGTTTTAATATTGATGATTTTGGCATACAGCTCATGAAAACCCAAAATTCCTATCTCAAAAAATTAGCATATTTCATCTGACCAATAAAAGAAAAGTGTTTTTAATACAAAAAAAGTCAACCTTCAAATAATTATGTTCAGTTATGCACTCAATACTTGGTCGGGAATCCTTTTGCAGAAATGACTGCTTCAATGCGGCGTGGCATGGAGGCAATCAGCCTGTGGCACTGCTGAGGTGTTATGGAGGCCCAGGATGCTTCGATAGCGGCCTTAAGCTCATCCAGAGTGTTGGGTCTTGCGTCTCTCAACTTTCTCTGCACAATATCCCACAGATTCTCTATGGGGTTCAGGTCAGGAGAGTTGGCAGGCCAATTGAGCACAGTAATACCATGATCAGAAAAACAATTTACCAGTGGTTTTGGCACTGTGAGCAGGTGCCAGGTCGTGCTGAAAAATGAAATCTTCATCTCCATAAAGCTTTTTAGCAGATGGAAGCATGAAGTGCTCCAAAATCTCCTGATAGCTAGCTGCATTGACCCTGCCCTTGATAAAACACAGTGGACCAACACCAGCAGCTGACATGGCACCCCAGACCATCACTGACTGTGGGTACTTGACACTGGACTTCAGGCATTTTGGCATTTCCCTCTCCCCAGTCTTCCTCCAGACTCTGGCACCTTGATTTCCGAATGACATGCAAAATTTGCTTTCATCCGAAAAAAGTACTTTGGACCACTGAGCAACAGTCCAGTGCTGCTTCTCTGTAGCCCAGGTCAGGCGCTTCTGCCGCTGTTTCTGGTTCAAAAGTGGCTTGACCTGGCGCCTGTACACGGTGGCTCTGGATGTTTCTACTCCAGACTCAGTCCATTGCTTCCGCAGGTCCCCCAAGGTCTGGAATCGGTCCTTCTCCACAATCTTCCTCAGGGTCCGGTCACCTCTTCTCGTTGTGCAGCGTTTTCTGCCACACTTTTTCCTTCCCACAGACTTCCCACTGAGGTGCCTTGATACAGCACTCTGGGAACAGCCTATTCATTCAGAAATTTCTTTCTGTGTCTTACCCTCTTGCTTGAGGGTGTCAATGATGGCCTTCTGGACAGCAGTCAGGTCGGCAGTCTTACCCATGATTGCGGTTTTGAGTAATGAACCAGGCTGGGAGTTTTTAAAAGCCTCAGGAATCTTTTGCAGGTGTTTAGAGTTAATTAGTTGATTCAGATGATTAGGTTAATAGCTCGTTTAGAGAACCTTTGCATGATATGCTAATTTTTTGAGATAGGAATTTTGGGTTTTCATGAGCTGTATGCCAAAATCATCATTATTAAAACAATAAAATGCTTGAACTACTTCAGTTGTGCGTAATGAATCTAAAATATATGAAAGTCTAATGTTTATCAGTACATTACAGAAAATAATTAACTTTATCACAATATGCTAATTTTTTGAAAAGGACCTGTATATGTCCTCTATGAACTGCATATGTGAATATTATGTAGACCTATAGTTTAAAGGAGAACTCCGGTGTGATATTGACCTAAAGTGTATTGAATCATGATACCGAGTGTGAACGTACCTTGCATATTTCATCTCGGTTTGTGTCCAGCTGTCCGAAATCTGGGGTCAGTTAGCCGATGCTCACAACAGGCTGTCTATGAGAGTGAACAGGGCATCGGAAAAGCCATGTAAATAAATCACTGTTTTACGCCATTTACGAGGCACAAAGTAGCTCCACACTTCATCGGTAGACTTCCTAGGGCCCTGACATTTAAAACGAGACATTGAGAACTCAGAAAAAGCACCGGTAGTTTATTTACAAGAAGATTTATACAGACATCTTCCACCAGGAACAGAGCGGTCGCCGCCATCTTAAATGTAGTCACGATAAGTCGAGTGTCGAGCACGAAGGAAACTACAACCTGATACGTTGATAACCTGATCAATTCATTGGTGCTCGACACTCGATTTATCGTGACTAAGTTCAGGATGGCGGCGACCGGATTTTCTTTCCCAGGTACTGTCTGTATAAATCTTCTTGTAAATAAACTACCGGTGCTTTTTCTGAGTTCTCAATGTCTCGTTTTAAATGTCAGGGCCCTAGGAAGTCTACCGATGAAGTGTGGAGCTACTTTGTGCCTCGTAAATGGCGTAAAACAGTGATTTATTTACATGGCTTTTCCGATGCCCTGTTCACTCTCATAGACAGCCTGTTGTGAGCATCGGCTAACTGACCCCAGATTTCGGACAGCTGGACACAAACCGAGATGAAATATACAAGGTACGTTCACACTCGGTATCATGATTCAATACACTTTAGGTCAATATCACACCGGAGTTCTCCTTTAAATCAAATTTATGCTTTAAAAGTAGGGTAATCATAGCAGGTTTCATCTATAGCCTGTTTGCTTAAACATCTGCATTTAGTTTCAAATAACGTCTTTGACAACAGTCTTCTATAAAAATGACTTGCATTCTGATTCTGACATCCAAAAGGCACAACAATACATTTTCTCTCTCATTCCATGTATTTGACCCATATCCCTCCACTTGACAACCGTGACATCTACTCCAAATATATATATATATATATATACACACACACACACACACACACACACACACACACACAGTAGTCAACATTTGAAGTGGATCAAAAAAGTTAATCAAAATTTGTTCTAGGATAAGAACGGGTATTCTTTTTGGTTTTAGGACAAATTTGATCAAAGGTTTTGATCCACTTCGAATGTTGACTACTGTATATATGTCTCTAATTGTTTGTTGCCGAAAGGCACATTCGACTTTAAAGGTGGATATATGCACACTATGTGTTTTTCGGGGGAAGATGAGGCATGTGAAATGGTGTGGAATGATGAGTCACTTTGACTGTTTATGTGTGAATGCACGCATACTTGGAGTTCCATGGAAATTTCAGTTTTAGCCGTGAGATACCTTTCTCATAATGCAATAACGGCACAGGAGGTGTGTCTTCCTGCTCATTCTCTACTGGCTCTGTCAGGTGCTCAATGGCAGATGTCTCGCATACACTATGTAAACTATTTCAAAACATCGCTGTGTTTTGAATGATGTTTATCACAGAAGGTCTCTGAGAAGGACTTGGTGCGTGTTTCTGTGAGCTGCTGACACCCACAGTCTATAAAGATCAATAGCTGGTAACCATCACTGAAATTATATGTACACTGAGCATACCTTGGAATGATGTTTGAATTAGGTTCTTTCAATAACAATCTCCTTTATTCATGTCTCTCATTTACACTGAGATGCTTTCATGGAATGGAAAATGCATCCACATAAAAGCTCACATGCACACTTATACACATGCATGCATCTTACCCAGTGCTTTCTTCATGGCCTTGGAGGTAAAAGTTAATGCTATTGACGAGGAAGCTGAAGAGTCGTCCGTACAGAGCTTTGGCTAAGAGGTCTCGGTGATGGTTGGACATTTCAACTGTGTGGCGCCTTGTTATGACATCACCTGAAGAAGAGGGCAAAAGTCAAGCAGTTAGTGACCTTTCTCATTGTCTTCAATCCACAAAGACTAGCATACTGCCCTCCAAAGGTAAAGTGCAGTAACTACGCCAACACTAAAACTGAGAAAAACGCCTTTAATGCTTTTATGCCAGCTAGTCAAACATGTTGACACTCTCGTTTCTCTGAAACGGGACAAAATTGAACCAGGAGACCTTGCCACAAGACAAAACCGTTGTCACAAAGTCCATTTTAAGCCGTAACTCAATTTTACCAAATGTGTAGTTACTGCGCTTTGCCTTTGGAGGGCAGCATAGATGGGCATATGTGTGTTTCAGATGTTGTCAACACTATGTATATATACTAAGGACACTGCCAATAATCTGTATCGACCGATAAAAGCACTTATCTGCCCATCAGATATTGACCGATTGTTTAAAAACATGATGATCAGGGCCAATTTTCTCTAGTGTAGAATTAAGGATTTTCAAACTTAGCGCAATCACATTTTAACACAGTTAAAAATAATAAAATAACAGTGTTAACGCAGGTTCTATTGATCTCTAGGAATCACCCGTAGTTTAAGATAGGGTTGCCAGGTCTGTGGTTTTTCCATTCACTAAACATTGTTTGTAATGTGCCTCCCATCCAAAAATCAGGGATGTGATTTTTCCGGATTAATCCGGAATTCCGGATTTTTCGACCTGAAAATGTGACCTATGTCACGTATTTGCGACCGTTCGCAAATGGCGGATGGCGAAGTATGATTCCGGACCGCAAGATGCGTCCATGCCGACCGTGAAAGCTTTTGACATAATAAAAAAAAATGGCAAACGCTATTTCTAATAAATACATTTATATCAAGCACACTAGGGTCAGCGTTTGGGTGCAATCTGTGCAGAGAGGAGAGCAGAGATCAGCAGACAGATGTAGCTTTCAGTGAGTGAAAAACGTTGATGGAAAATGCATTGTTTTGGGGTTACGTCGCAAAATATTGTAAATATAATTTTTATACTGTATTTTCATACATATTTATATTTTAAACCACGACGGTGAGCCAATGGATATCACACAAGCAACGTGAAAACTGCATATATTAAAGTGAAAGTAAAAACAGCGCTCTCAGCATCTAATGTGCACATTCTCTAAGAGACAATGATAGACGAATATACTTCATATGCTGATATTAATTTACTTCCCTAATATTTCTCTTCTGCAAAATAAAAAGAAACGTATTTTGTGTAGGCTAAGGGTTTTTGAAAGTCGGTTCTTGAAATAAAGCTCTTCATTTTTATTGATGACTGTAGTGTTATTAGGGGTTAAGAAAGACTTAATTATTTGAGGTGGTCTTAAATGTGGGGACTGAAAGGCAAGAATTACGATGGAACTTTATGAGGTTATCCTTTGAATAAATATGAGCGCTGCGCGTTTCAAAGTCAGCTGCGGCACTGCTTTGTGTATCATTCTGATAGCACCTCCTGCTGGAAGAGAATGATCTGACATTTTTAATCAGCTCGTACGTCTACTGTTGTCAAAAAGACCAATGTAAACATATCAGTCCATGGTTTTAAGCACATGTGTTATACAAATTTAAACAATTAAGGAAATAAAATATATGTTAATTAATATAATACTTGATTGACAATAATTGTTTAAATTAATATAAGAATTGAAGGACTCTTGAAGGCTGAAATGTGAATTTTATAATCTTTTTTGTTTTGTGAAATCTGCATCTCAATTGTAATTCATGCTTTTTACAGTCATTTTAATAATTTATTTATTTATTAATTAAATTTTGTTCAGGTCTTTAAAAAAGTATTTAAATGTGTAGAATTTAAGATAAAATATGCTGCAGATACCCTGGTCTCGCAAAAAAAAAAAAAAAAAAAAAAAAAAAAAAAAACATAAATAGTTTTTTATATATAATTGTCCGGACCTCGGCTGGTGCGCAGGGTTCATTACCGGACCTCGAGCCGTTTTAGTTTAAGACCCGTGGATTAGATTATTTTCCTGCTTTTTTGTCCTTAGCCAATCACATGCCTGAAAAATGCTTCGTTACTTCTGAAACAAAAAGTCTCAGCTCTCAAATTCTGTATTAAGATCACTGTAGCCGCTTCATTTCAAGCAGCAGCACCAATAAAAGAATAAATAAAAAGTTATCCAGTATTCACAGTTAGTTAGTTTGCTATAAAAAAAAATAAATAAAAAAAATAAAATAAAATAAAAAAAACTAGAGGATAGCTTATTTAAGAATTTAGGGCTGTCGTAGTTTGTGCAATCTCACGTTAACACAGTTAAAAAAATAAAGTAGTAGTGTTAATGCAGGTTCTATTTGACTCTATGAATCACCTATAGTTCAAGCCAGGGTTGCCAGGTCTGTTTTTTCCATTCACTAAATATTGTTCGCAATGTGCCTCCTATCCAGTAATCTCAAAGAACTTTGTCTTTGTTACTTTTTAAAAAAAAAGTCTCAGCTCTGAAATTCTGTATTCAGAACACTGTATCTGCTTCAGTTCAGGCAGCAGCACCAACAAAACACTTCAATAAAATAGCTTGTGAACAATGTCAATTAACGCTTCCCCTCAGGCAAGTTATTCAGCATTCTCACTTCAACACAGTAAAAAAAATAAAATAAATAAAAATATCAACATTAACACAGGTTCCATTTGACCCTATGAATCATCTGTAGATTGAGCCAGGGTTGCCAGGTCTGTGGTTTTTCCCTTCAGTATACATTGTTTGTAATGTGCCTCCTATCTAATAATCCCAAAGAACTTTGTGCATTGTTACTTCTGAAACAAAAAGTCTCAGCACTCAAATTCTGTATTCAGATCACTGTATCCACTTCAGTTCAAGGAGCAGCACCAACAAAGTATGTCAATAAAATAGCTTGTGAACAGTGTCACTTAAAATTTACCTCAGGAAAGTTATCCAGTGTTTACAGTTGGTTAGTCAGCTATAAACAAATCCTTTTAACACAGTTAAAAAAAAAAATAATAATAACAGTGTCAACGCAGGTTTTATTTGACTCTATGTATCACCTGTAGTTCAAGCCAAGGTTGCCAGGTCTGCGGTATTTCCATTCACTAAACATAGTTTGTAACATGCCTCCTATCCAATGATCTTAAAGAACTTTGTGTTTTGTTACTTCTGAAAAAAAAAAAAAGTCTCAGATCTCTAATTCTGTATTCAGATCACAGTAGTCGCTTCGGTTCAAGCAGCAGCACCAGCACCAGCAAAACACATTAATAACATAGCTTGTGAACAACATTTACCTCAGGAAAGTTAACCAGTGTTCACGGTTGATTAGTTTGTTATAAAAAAATAGAGCTTATTTAAAATAGCTTATTTATTTAAAAAAATGTAAGGCTGTCAAAGTTAGTGCCATCTCCTTATAACAGAGTTAAAACAAAAAAATAAAAAATAGCAGTGTTAACACAGGTTTTATTTGACTCTATGAATCACCCATAGTTCAAGCCAGGGTTGCCAGGTCTGCATTTTTTTCCTCCATTCACTAAACATTGTTTGTAACGTGCCTCCTATCCCATAATCTCAAACTTTGTGCTTTGTTCTGAAAAAAAAAGTCTCAGCTTTTAAATTATGTTTCAGATTACTTAATTATATATAAATCAGATTTCTTAAATTGGTCATCCAATGCCCATTTTCCACAACATTTACTCTCCCTCACATCTTCCCATTTTCCACCCCGCCCTTCAGTTCTGTGGGGCGTGTCATTACATAGCACACGGGGTGTTGCCCAGACAACAGTTGGGGGGGGGGGGGGGTTACTATGGTAAAGAGACAAACGCGGGTGTGTTTACTGTGGTAAAGAGACGAACGCGATGTGTTTACTGTGTTTACTATGGTAAAGAGACAAACGCGGATGTGTTTACTGTGTTTACTGTGGTAAAGAGACGAACGCGATGTGTTTACTGTGTTTACTGTGGTAAAGAGACAAACGCGGATGTGTTTACTGTGGTAAAGAGACGAACGTGATGTGTTTACTGTGGTAAAGAGACAAACGTGATGTGTTTACTGTGTTTACTGTGGTAAAGAGACAAACGCGGGTGTGTTTACTGTGTTTACTGTGGTAAAGAGACGAACGTGATGTGTTTACTGTGGTAAAGAGACAAACGTGATGTGTTTACTGTGTTTACTGTGGTAAAGAGACGAACGCGATGTGTTTACTGTGTTTACTGTGGTAAAGAGACAAACGCGGATGTGTTTACTGTGTTTACTGTGGTAAAGAGACAAACGTGATGTGTTTACTGTGTTTACTGTGGTAAAGAGACAAACGCGGGTGTGTTTACTGTGTTTACTGTGGTAAAGAGACGAACGTGATGTGTTTACTGTGGTAAAGAGACAAACGTGATGCGTTTACTGTGTTTACTGTGGTAAAGAGACGAACGCGATGTGTTTACTGTGTTTACTATGGTAAAGAGACAAACGCGGATGTGTTTACTGTGTTTACTGTGGTAAAGAGACGAACGCGATGTGTTTACTGTGTTTACTGTGGTAAAGAGACAAACGCGGATGTGTTTACTGTGGTAAAGAGACGAACGTGATGTGTTTACTGTGGTAAAGAGACAAACGTGATGTGTTTACTGTGTTTACTGTGGTAAAGAGACAAACGCGGGTGTGTTTACTGTGTTTACTGTGGTAAAGAGATGAACGTGGTGTGTTTACTATGTTTACTGTGGTAAAAAGACAAACGCGGGTGTGTTTACTGTGGTAAAGAGACGAACGCGATGTGTTTACTGTGGTAAAGAGATGAACGTGGTGTGTTTACTGTGGTAAAGAGACGAACGCGATGTGTTTACTGTGTTTACTAT
The DNA here is from genome assembly GCF_049309525.1 of Garra rufa. Classification (NCBI taxonomy): domain Eukaryota; kingdom Metazoa; phylum Chordata; class Actinopteri; order Cypriniformes; family Cyprinidae; genus Garra; species Garra rufa. The sequence goes on along the minus strand of NC_133368.1, from coordinate 9,028,835 downwards.
GGTAAAGAGACAAACGCGGATGTGTTTACTGTGTTTACTGTGGTAAAGAGACGAACGCGGATGTGTTTACTGTGGTAAAGAGATGAACGTGGTGTGTTTACTGTGGTAAAGAGATGAACGTGGTGTGTTTACTGTGTTTACTGTGGTAAAGAGACAAACACGGGTGTGTTTACTGTGGTAAAGAGACGAACGCGATGTGTTTACTGTGGTAAAGAGATGAACGTGGTGTGTTTACTGTGGTAAAGAGACAAACACGGGTGTGTTTACTGTGGTAAAGAGACGAACGTGATGTGTTTACTGTGTTTACTGTGGTAAAGAGATGTACGCGATGTGTTTACTGTGTTTACAGTGGTAAAGAGACAAACGCGGGTGTGTTTACTGTGGTAAAGAGACGAACGCGATGTGTTTACTGTGTTTACTGTGGTAAAGAGATGAACGTGGTGTGTTTACTGTGTTTACTGTGGTAAAGAGATGAACGTGGTGTGTTTACTGTGTTTACTGTGGTAAAGAGACAAACGCAGGTGTGTTTACTGTGGTAAAGAGACGAACGCGATGTGTTTACTGTGTTTACTGTGGTAAAGAGACGAACGCGATGTGTTTACTGTGGTAAAGAGACAAATGCGGGTGTGTTTACTGTGGTAAAGAGACGAACGCGATGTGTTTACTGTGTTTACTGTGGTAAAGAGACGAACGCGATGTGTTTACTGTGGTAAAGAGACAAATGCGGGTGTGTTTACTGTGGTAAAGAGACGAACGCGATGTGTTTACTGTGTTTACTGTGGTAAAGAGACGAACGCGATGTGTTTACTGTGGTAAAGAGACGAACGCGATGTGTTTACTGTGGTAAAGAGACAAAGCGGGTGTGTTTACTGTGGCAAAAGACAAACGCGGGTGTGTTTACTGTGGTAAAGAGACAAACGCGGGTGTGTTTACTGTGGTAAAGAGACGAATGCGATGTGTTTACTGTGGTAAAGAGATGACAAGGTGTGTTTACTGTGTTTACTGTGGTAAAGAGATGAACATGGTGTGTTTACTGTGTTTACTGTGGTAAAGAGACAAACGCAGGTGTGTTTACTGTGGTAAAGAGACGAACGCGATGTGTTTACTGTGTTTACTGTGGTAAAGAGACGAACGCGATGTGTTTACTGTGGTAAAGAGACAAATGCGGGTGTGTTTACTGTGGTAAAGAGACGAACGCGATGTGTTTACTGTGTTTACTGTGGTAAAGAGACGAACGCGATGTGTTTACTGTGGTAAAGAGATGAACGCGATGTGTTTACTGTGGTAAAGAGACAAAGCGGGTGTGTTTACTGTGGTAAAAGACAAACGCGGGTGTGTTTACTGTGGTAAAGAGACAAACGCGGGTGTGTTTACTGTGGTAAAGAGACGAATGCGATGTGTTTACTGTGTTTACTGTGGTAAAGAGACAAGCACGGGTGTGTTTACTGTGGTAAAGAGACAAACACGGGTGTGTTTACTGTGGTAAAGAGACGAGCACGATGTGTTTACTGTGTTTACTGTGGTAAAGAGATGAACGCAGGTGTGTTTACTGTGGTAAAGAGACGAACACGTTGTGTTTACTGTGGTACAGAGCTGAACGTGTTGTGTTTACTGAGGCATAGCTGATTGAAGAAGAGCAAAAAAGTGATCGGTTAACATAACTTACTCCGTCCTTATATTGAAATACATTAATGTGCATGTTATAGTCTTTACTCATGTGCAGTTGCGGGCTGTAAACACGTTTGCAGGTATTGTGTTAACGTTATATCTTAATCATTAACAGACACCGTTTTAAACCATCTAGCATTACAAAGCTAAGCTTTATACTGACCCTCGTTTATAAAGCAGTATGGTGAAAAATGATTTGTGTAAACATTAACCAATTTAGGTAGATCGGCGGTCACATTCCCTCAGAGCTGTCAGTTTACACCCAGGACAGGTCTGTGGTAAAGAGACGAACGCGATGTGTTTACTGTGGTAAAGAGATGAACGTGGTGTGTTTACTGTGTTTACTGTGGTAAAGAGACAAACACGGGTGTGTTTACTGTGGTAAAGAGACGAACGTGATGTGTTTACTGTGTTTACTGTGGTAAAGAGATGTACGCGATGTGTTTACTGTGTTTACAGTGGTAAAGAGACAAACGCGGGTGTGTTTACTGTGGTAAAGAGACGAACGCGATGTGTTTACTGTGTTTACTGTGGTAAAGAGATGAACGTGGTGTGTTTACTGTGTTTACTGTGGTAAAGAGATGAACGTGGTGTGTTTACTGTGTTTACTGTGGTAAAGAGACAAACGCAGGTGTGTTTACTGTGGTAAAGAGACGAACGCGATGTGTTTACTGTGTTTACTGTGGTAAAGAGACGAACGCGATGTGTTTACTGTGGTAAAGAGACAAATGCGGGTGTGTTTACTGTGGTAAAGAGACGAACGCGATGTGTTTACTGTGTTTACTGTGGTAAAGAGACGAACGCGATGTGTTTACTGTGGTAAAGAGACAAATGCGGGTGTGTTTACTGTGGTAAAGAGACGAACGCGATGTGTTTACTGTGTTTACTGTGGTAAAGAGACGAACGCGATGTGTTTACTGTGGTAAAGAGACGAACGCGATGTGTTTACTGTGGTAAAGAGACAAAGCGGGTGTGTTTACTGTGGCAAAAGACAAACGCGGGTGTGTTTACTGTGGTAAAGAGACAAACGCGGGTGTGTTTACTGTGGTAAAGAGACGAATGCGATGTGTTTACTGTGGTAAAGAGATGAACGTGGTGTGTTTACTGTGTTTACTGTGGTAAAGAGATGAACATGGTGTGTTTACTGTGTTTACTGTGGTAAAGAGACAAACGCAGGTGTGTTTACTGTGGTAAAGAGACGAACGCGATGTGTTTACTGTGTTTACTGTGGTAAAGAGACGAACGCGATGTGTTTACTGTGGTAAAGAGACGAACGCGATGTGTTTACTGTGTTTACTGTGGTAAAGAGACGAACGCGATGTGTTTACTGTGGTAAAGAGATGAACGCGATGTGTTTACTGTGGTAAAGAGACAAAGCGGGTGTGTTTACTGTGGTAAAAGACAAACGCGGGTGTGTTTACTGTGGTAAAGAGACAAACGCGGGTGTGTTTACTGTGGTAAAGAGACGAATGCGATGTGTTTACTGTGTTTACTGTGGTAAAGAGACAAGCACGGGTGTGTTTACTGTGGTAAAGAGACAAACACGGGTGTGTTTACTGTGGTAAAGAGACGAGCACGATGTGTTTACTGTGTTTACTGTGGTAAAGAGATGAACGCAGGTGTGTTTACTGTGGTAAAGAGACGAACACGTTGTGTTTACTGTGGTACAGAGCTGAACGTGTTGTGTTTACTGAGGCATAGCTGATTGAAGAAGAGCAAAAAAGTGATCGGTTAACATAACTTACTCCGTCCTTATATTGAAATACATTAATGTGCATGTTATAGTCTTTACTCATGTGCAGTTGCGGGCTGTAAACACGTTTGCAGGTATTGTGTTAACGTTATATCTTAATCATTAACAGACACCGTTTTAAACCATCTAGCATTACAAAGCTAAGCTTTATACTGACCCTCGTTTATAAAGCAGTATGGTGAAAAATGATTTGTGTAAACATTAACCAATTTAGGTAGATCGGCGGTCACATTCCCTCAGAGCTGTCAGTTTACACCCAGGACAGGTCTATGCTAAAACATTGCTGGCTATGAACTATCGCAGGAGCGGTCTCTGTCTCGGTCTGTTAAAAGAAAACTACTGGGCGGATCATTGTCATTCTAGGGTGGTTGTGTACACGCACTCCTAACACACATTTCAGTTCAACCAGCATGTAAAAGTGCATGTGGCACCGGATGACCCCTTTAAGCCGGTTCAATTCAAGCAGCAGCACAAATAAAACATGTCAATAAAATAGCTTGTGAACAATGTCACTTAACATTTACCTCAGAAAAGTTATCCAGTGTTCACAGTTGGTTAGTTTGCTATAAAATAAAAATAAATAAATAAAAATAAATTAAATTAAATTAAAAGACTAGAGGGAAGCGGTTTAATTCTAAGAATCTAGGACTTTAGGGCTGCTGAAGTTTACTTCCACTTTATAAAAAAATAAAAATTAAAAATAGGGGCATTAACTTGGGTTCTATTTGACTCTATGAATCACCTGTAGTTCAAGCCAGGGTTGCCAGGTCCGTGTTTTTCCTATTCATTAGACCATGTTTGTAATGTGCCTCCTATCCACTCTGTGCTTTGTTACTTCTGAAACAAAAAGTCTCAGCTCTCAAATCAAAGACCACTGTCGCCACTTCAGTTCAAGCAGCAACACCAATAAAACATGTCAGATTGAATAAATGTATGTTGAATACAACAATGTGATTATTATATCTCAATATAAAAAGCAATTGATTATAATAGTTTCCGCTCTGTTGTTAATTTTAACCTGTAATATTATATTAATGTACCAAATGAGAGAGTTGACTCTATTGTTGACAGCATTAGTTGGGACAGAGATTTTTTCCTTAAAATAAATAAATTAATAAACGATATTTATTTATTTAAATCAGCAGACATCAGTATGATTAATCAACCATTAAAACAGAAAAACAGCATCAATACTCTACTAAACAACTTTGTGTTCCAGAGAAGAAGTCAGTCATACAAGTTTGAAACCATCAGAAGCTGTTTGGCATTTTCATTTTTGTGGTGAATTATTCCTTTATCCACCAAGGTCAACCAGCGTCACCAAAAAGAACACGCTGGTTGTTTTGCTGTCCTATTGCTAGACCGCCACCGACCCAGCATTAACCAGTATTGCAGGATCAGCATCTAAACGCAAGCTGATCCTTTCAGTAAAAAACATCAAAACAGTCAGTGACTCCTCAAAACAACAGGGGAACAGAGCAAAGGGAAAAACAAACTGGAGACAGTGTGTCACATTTTGACTGATATATGCCGCATGTGGGTGGCAGAAAAACAAGCGTTCCCTTGTTGGCAGTGCCAGCTGAGGGGACACAGCGCATGCTAATGTGGAGGACACATAGCACTCGGACTACGATGATGTGACCTTTGATGATGTCAGACACTGAACCACCACATTCGCTATGCCATTCATGACCGCCACAGTGCGTCAACATCCAGATGCACACACCGCCAAAGTGTGACCGTCAATCAGTGCCTTGCTATTGTCGCATATCAGAGATGAATTCATCCTCTGCATACTTTACACTACACAAGTGCACACAAGAGTGGCATTGTAAAGATGGCATTCATTTCTGAATTGTTTACTTGTTTAGTACGATAACCAAAACAACAAATCATCACAAGACTAGCTCACCCAAAAACTGCAACATTTACTCTCCCTCACATCTTCCCATACCTGTGTAGGGCCCTATGATTTCATAAAAATGCAATTTACTGTATAACATGGAATGTCACAGAAGTTTTCAAAGTTTGGATGAATTTATCAAAAGTAGGTCAGTACACTTAAATCAAACCTTGATATGGACTAGTGTCTGTAAATATTGAAAAAAATGTGCCATAGAATGCATTGATACAATATTTCAAATTGTTCTCTGATATCTACATAGAAGGTATTAGGGGTGGAGCCGAACCTGAATACGATATTCGGAAAGGCACAAATAGTGTGTTTTTTACAAATACTTATTTCGAACAAATACTTTTAAAAAATATTTGTATTCGGGAACAAGAAAAACGTTATATCAAAAAGCTGCGTTTCCTCATGAGACCGCAGTGCCGTGCCCTCATGAGTGAGTGAGTGAGTGACATTCAGGAGTCGGGGGGTGGGGGTAAAAGAGGTGACTAGGGTTGGGAATCGAAAATCGATTCCGATTCTGGAATCGGATACTTAAGATAAAGAATCGGATACTTGTTATAATATTAAAATTTCGATTCCTCGTTTCGATTCCTGGTTGCATTTTTTCCATCTAGTGATCTGCCAGGACCTTCCGCGCGTGCAATCTGCCAGGACTTTACGTGGTAATGTAAACATCAGTCGAAAAGATGGATCAAGGTAAGCGTTTAAAAGTGTGTCTACGCTTTGTAAAAACCGAAGACAAATCTACCGCTGCACGCAAACTTCATCTTAGAGATCTGCAAGGGACGGATTTTAGTCCTGCGCCCGCCCACTCCAGAAGGAATATATGTTATTTCGTCCCGCAAAAGCCCACATAAAAGTCACTTATACCCCCGCGGGAAGACAGGTATCTACTTTATCTCTTGGCTGCATGAAACAAACCCTCCCGGTAATGTAAAGACAAAGATGACCAGAGTAATAGTAACGAACTCGCGCGTGCCTAATGTATTCATTCTTGTATATCGGAGTCGTACATTAGGCACGCATAAGTCCGCTGTTGATTCACAAACTATTCATGCTTTCGGTGCTCTGATCCATAGTATTTTTGCGTGAAATTTCAAAATATTTGCATAGTTTTCAAAATGAATGTCCTGTGAGTTTTTTATAATGAATGCTTACCCATAGAGGTGGATCTTGTAAGGGTCAGTGGTGTTTAAGCACATATGAGCACCAGCATATTTACAATGTATTTACTGTATTTTTCATTTATATGTTTATTTTATAATGAATACAAACAGTAGATATTCAGTCACTTAAGAAAGAGTACTCTGAAGTTGTGAAGAATGTCTGAATTAAATAATTTAGGTGCTTTAAATCTGTATGTGTGTATTCATGTTAAAAAAGTTAGAGCAGAGGATTTTCTTTTAAATTCAAAAGTATAGCTTTAATTTAAAGTTTGCTTGATTTTTTTAATAACATGCAGGAGAAAATAAAAAGGCAAAACTAATGTTTAGGTTAATAAAAAAGGTTAAAAAATAAACACCTTTAGAGGAAATGTCAGGCATAGGGGGGCCTTGCAAAACTGACCCGAGAAGAAGGGGGCCCTGATATAAAAAAGGTTGAGAACCCCTGTAATAAAATAATATGTTGCAAGCTAGCACTGAAAATAAACATGTTTAATATATTAATGTTTGACTTTTGTGTTTGTTGTTTTTTTTTTTTTTTACTAAATCGGAATCGAAACTGGGAATCGAAAAGAATCGGAATCGATAAGTGGAATCGGAATCGGAATCGAAATCGATAAAATTCAAACGATACCCACCCCTAGAGGTGACTGACACAGGCTGCTCCACACAGCAACAGAGAACACTAGGCTAAGCGAAAAAAGACTTCACTGCATCACTATTTTTGTTGAATAGATTGTTGTACCTTAACTGGGTTCCAGAGGCAGTTTATAACTTTCGGGAAGCGGAGTTTGATCGGGAGATTATTCCATTAGGGGCCGTTCACATGTAGGGTCTTTTGCGCGCTCAAGTTCGTTATTTCAAATGTAGACGCGCGGTATGCACGCTCATAATAGAAGCGACGCGCTCATGACGCGCTAGTTTTTTCCAGGCGCATCCGCGCCGCATATTGATAAAAACATCTCAACTTTTACCCATATAATGTATTTGAATGCTGCGATCGCACCGCGGGTCATGTGACAAGAACCAACGAATCAGCTTCAGCCATAGAGATGGCTATAGCTCTGGGCGCGCCTAGCGTTTTCCATGCGTTTTTAGGTGCGACATGTTACCGGCCCCTTATATGGTACGTTTAAGTTACTCTGTCTTTTGCAGACAGCAAGATGTAGGCTATAGGATAGTTAACCTTAGCATAGATTCCAGTCACTCATTATTTTTACGCCTATTTTGAATTTTACTCGAATACAAATACAAATACAAATACTTTTCCCCCCTCAACAAATACAAATACAGATACAAATACCGGCTGCTTTGCACACCCCTAGAAGGTATATATATATGGAAACGGTTTTACAAGTCTATTTACAACCCTAAGATTTATCCCTAGAATGAAATGGTCTGTTATTACCTTATTTGGAAGGTTCATGAATAATAATGACAAGCTCTTATGTGATTGGCTGTTTCACAGAGCAGCTCATTTATCTCTCACACAGCAGGAAGGAAATACATGGAGGAAAATATATAATTAATTACGGAGCTCAAGCCTCTATTAATATGCGGGGCATTGAAACTGTCGTTTTGAATGCGCGATCGCTTTTTACTTTCACTTTTGAGATTTGCGATTGCACGTGCTCTGTGTAACGTTATACTACAGCGGCAGTACTTACCACACATTTGACAAGTTTAGATGCTTGTCAGTGGTACTGAACTTGAAGAAATTGTCAGAATTATATTACTATTGTATAGTAGAATGTATGTAACGTTACTACAACTACTAAAAGTATTCACACTTTTTTTTTTTCAAGGAATAATCACTCAATTTCCTCCATGTGTTCATTTTATTAGTAAACCCCCTTTATTAGCCAAATAAATAAATAAAGACTTTAACTTTTACTTGAGTAAGAGATACATTTTTTTTTTTTCAAAACTAAATTTTAATAAATGATGTTGTTAAGCATTCAAATCATTAGACATGCTTAAACACAGAATTTGGTATAATAGTTTTAAAATAAAACAAACATGAGAGGAATAAATATATATATAATATATGAATAAATTCATAAGGCCTCAAAAAAATTAATTTTTTAAATTGTCTAAGTTGCATGATTTAATGAATCAGGCATGCTATTTGATTAATAACATTTAATTTAAATGAAAAAAAAAAATCTAAAGGAACCCAGAAAAATTTAAACTGGAAAAAAAAAAAAAAAAATCAAATCCAAAATAATTAAAATGGTGGGAATAAACGTAATCCAGAAAAGTTAGAACAAATAAATAAATAACAGGCTCCAAAACAAATGAAAAACAGAATCCAGATGAATTTTTTTTAAAAAAGGAAAAAATAAATAATTAGACATGCTTAAACACAGACTTTGTTAATAATGGAACAGAAAAAGTCATAGGGCCCTAATTATTATTATTATTTTTTTTTTCATTTTAATAAATGAATGTTAAATTGTGAAAGTTGTAATTAAGTAGGTAGTTTTTTGATTATTAAATGTAATTAATTAAAAAACAACCTAATTAATTGCAACTTATGAAGAATTTAAAAGGAATCCAGAATAACTAAAATTGAAATACAGAGAAAGAGAAACACAAAATCCAAAAACAATGCCAGAAAAACTAAAACTGAAAAAAAAAAAGATAAAGAGAAACACAAAATAAAAGAGGAAAAAAATAATAATAATTAGACATGCTTAAACACAGAATTTGGGAACAAGGGCCATATGACTTTAGTAAAATGACTCATTTTGTGTTCCCTTGAAGTCCATATAATTATGAAAGGAAATTAGCATCATTAAAAGTATGATAAAAGCAAATTTCATTTTTATCCACTGATTTTTTTCCCTTTTAGATCACTGAGTCATAAACCAGATCACTCAGATTCATTAACAAACAATTCGGACCGTTATTATGAAACAGACCAACTGATTTACTAAAAAGATTTGACTTATAATACAATATAATGCAAATTGGGTAACTCTGTCATAAGTTTTTAGATTTTAAGTGAATAAAAGCATTAAAATACTGATCTATCTATCATGTAAAGCTAACATATAGAGTCAGAAGATTTGGAAAATAGTGCACAAGTGATATCAACCAGTTTTATATTAACATATTTTTGGACATTTTTTGGAGAGTAAATGATAACAGAATTGAGATTTTGGGTGTACTATCTCTTTAAAAGAGAGGCATGGATGCATGACAAAGCCAAAGAGACAGACAGAGAGAGAAATCACAGACAGACACAAAACAATGCCAAGTGTGCTTGTAATTTTTAGGCAATAGTTCAGTTTGTCCTCGTCGGCTGAATTAGATTAACGTCCAGACATCATGTGATTCATACATACTCTGCTCTTGTTATATAATGGCATAACATGCACACAGTCTAGACCTCGCAAAAGAACTACGTGTATTTTGAATGAGAAGGCAGTTATCCAATTGAGTCAAATTGGGCTCACTAGTAACACAATCCAAGGCCAAATGCTTGAGGCCACATTCATTGATGAGTTTGTGACTGGGCAAAGGCCAGTAGATCTCAATGAATGGTGTCAGCAGGACTCCCGGCAGTGAGATTTACTCCATGTTTGGTGTTATGCTAAACAAGCTGACTTTAATGGACAGTGCTCAGTCTGTGTTGATTGATGCTGGTGAATGGAAGCTGAAAGTTGTACCTTTAAAACACTGCACATCAGACGTAAGGGCAGAGCCGAGATCCTCAGAGCTCACCTGCAGCATCCCGGCCGCTACAGACAAAAAAAAAAAAAAACATTCAGACACATTGATGTGATTACAAACGGTTACAAAATCTAAATTCTGATTGAATGAGCCACATTTGAAATCAGTATTTAAATAAAAATAAAATACCAAAAAAATTACTTTTCAAGTTGGTTTTCTTTCTAAGCAAATTTGCAAATTTAAAGGTTTATTTAAAATATATAAATATTTTGGTTTATTAAAATTACCTTATTTTGAAACACTTACTTGCAGTGTTTATAAATAATAAAATAAAATAAAATAAAATAAAATAAAATAAAACCCTCACTGGCAATGTTTGTAAACTAAACAAAAATCCTGACTGTAAAAAAAAAAAAACAACAAAATTAAAAATACTAAAAAGCTTTATTAATTTTTTTTTTTATAAAATAAACCCTCATTGGCAATGTTTGTGAACTAAACAAAGACCCTTACTGTAAAAAATAAATAAATAAATAAATAAATGGTCCCTGGTCACACAAATGAACTAAACAAAAATTAATAAAAACAAATAAATAAATAAATAAATAAATATTACCCCTAAGTAGCAATGTTTGTGAACTAAACAAAAATCCTTACTGTGAAAATAAAATAAAATAAAATAAAATAAAATAAAATAAAATAAAATAAAATAAAATAAAATAAAAAAAATGTACGTTAGGAAAGTCCTTTTTGCAAATATTTGCCATTATCATCTGGTTTTAATTCATGGCAGGCATCAATTTCTTGCTTCTTAATTATTAATTATGTAATAATAAATTGCATTTTCACATGGGTTTTTATTATTTATAATTAATACGCTACTGTTGAAAAATTTGGGATCAGTAATTTTGTAAAATATAATCAGTTTCCACAAAAATATTAAACATAAAAACATAAAAATAAAAACATATAAAAACAAAACAAAATAATAATAAATGATTCTTAATTAGCAAATCAGCATATAAGAATGATTTTTAAAGGTTCAAGTGACAGTAAAGACTGGAGTAATGATGCTCAAAATTCAGAAAAAAAAATTATCTACTTATTATTATTATTTTAGACTTTCATAAAAGGCTTTCAAAAATATTTACAAAAAACAAAAAAAATACTTACAAACTTCTAAAAGCTCACATGACATAAACGGCACACTTACTATTTAACAAATTTACCATTTTCACACATGGCTCATCAGAGTCAACATAACATGCAGTAACACATCTAACACCTTTCAACTATGAGTCCAGGCCTTCCATTTACTTCCTATTTTGCACTATTACTGTTTGTATTTGGCACCTAGTGTGCTACCATTTCAGTGTATGAGTGTGTTTGGGTGGAGTGTACCCATTAGTGTATAATGGGCCATGTTTATATGTGATCTCACGTATCCACAACGACGGGAACCTCATACGGATGTGAATGTATCAGTTTGTGTATTTGCGGGTGCTGACGTCACTTGTTTACTCAGGCTTACTATTATGTGTGTCATTATGTAACACGAAGAGCAGTGAGTGGCTGTTCTGTTCCGCCCCACTGCTCCGCAGGGCTTAAGGAAACAGGTGACCCTGTGCATGTATGTGGCTAAAAACGCCAATTAGCGCAAAATTGTATGACATGAACGTGTATTAAAGCGGCAAAGAAAGAGTTTTCCATTGCATGGTGACTGATTCTTGCTATTAGGCCACTGATGTAAACAAGCCAGGATGGTGTGTGACACAGTTCTTGCTGTGTAGTCACCCACCCACTTTCCCCGTCTATCCTTTAGGCCTCCTGGTGGAGGAGATCGGCCCCTGCTGGCCTCACGGCGCAGCTGCGCGACTGACCTCTATCTAGCAGCTGCAAGTCGGACACAAATGCAGTGTCAGCGTCTGTCAGGGCGGTGAAGCGCACGTCTCCCAAGTGCAGCAGCGCTGAGAGGACCACAAACAAATTCTCCACCTCCTGCAAAACAAACAAACAAAGTGCTGAGAGTCAGACTTGGATTTATGAAGCAGCTCAGTGGAGTTACATTTGTGGGCTCAGTCCAAATTACAGAATCAAATTAAATTTTCACTTGTTTGTTTGGAGTGCTAGTTTGCTACTTCTTAACCACTTTTGACAACACTGACATGACATCTGCTGCTCTCCGGTTTCATTTCTAAATACAGAAATGAGTTGTAGAAATAGGATGCATGTCTAATTTGTTGGCTGAAAATAGAATACAAAATTGGAGTTTAAGTCTGCTGAAGACTCCAGAACATCTAACATTGATTACAGCACCTATATATGACCTAAGCGAAAATATGAGAAACAAAATCAGCATTTTTTACCAGATTGTAGTGTGTGTGTGTGTGTGTGTGTGTGTGTGTGTGTGTGTGTGTGTGTGTAAAAAAACAATATATACATACAAAAATATTTCCAATTAGTAGATTTTGCTCAATTCACCCCACCACTAGTATGTGCAGTAAAAAAATCAGATAATTAATTTTATAAATCTATAATAGTATCTAATAATATTTTAAAATAGCTTATATTTCAGTTCCCCTTCAGTCGAATCACTTCGACGTTACATGGGAATTCGCTTAGAATCCAATCATATCTGAGCCTTATACAAAAGGCCAATGAAAATTGGCGAGTGGCATTTGCATGATGCGCCACGCCCCGTACATACGGGTATAAAAGGCGACGTCATGCGCCAGTCAGACAGCTTCTTCGCTTCAGATCCGTCTGAATGTTGAGCCTGCTTTCTCTGCTAAGAGTCTACAATCTTCAAAAGAGTTCTTCCAGAGTTCCTGCTCTCTCTCCTGACGTGCTGCAACTAAAAGAGCTTATCCTTCTGCAGCCGTCAGCGATCTCCCGCGGGCTGCCGTTTTCACGGCCACTACAGCCGCTCTGCTTTCCAGCGAGAGAGTCCCGTTGAGTGCACAGCCGCCCCGCGGCTTTTTCCCTGGGCAGACCGGGAGCTAAAAGAGCAATTTCTCGCGGCCGTAAGACGTTCTTTTCAGAATGGCTTTTCGGCCGTGCGCTTCAGGTTGCGGTAGTTTCCTCCCTCCTGCGGACGGACATGATCACTGCCTCACGTGTTTGGGGAGTGAGCACGCTGAGGCAGCGTTCATGGATGGTGAATGCATTCATTGCGAATGCATGACCATGAGCACGCTGAAGTCCCGCCGCTCGTTCGCGAGGCGGCTCCCCCCGTCTTCCTCTCGCGGTCCGTCGTTAAGCCGTCAATGCTTTTCGGCCACCGCGGCGAGACGCGGGGGGGACTTAACTGTCACCGTGCAGAACGCACCGCCGGCCCAGAAAGCCCTGCGGTCTTCTGTCACTCAGCGTGGTCCCGTCGAGTTCCCGGAGCAGTACGCTTCCCCGCCCAGCGGGCTGAGCGTCTCCTTCGGTGCTCCTGCGGAGGATGAGATGTCGACCGCAGCATCAGAGGGAGAGTCGGTCGGCGAGGCGGACGCTTCGGCGGCGCGGCCCCCTCTAGAGGTGGCCGCTCCGTCTGAGGTGGACGTTGAGCTATCGACTATGCTCCTCCGGGCCGCCAGGGGGATCGGTCTGGAGGTGCCCCAGGCGCCCCCGGCCGATCCTTCTAGGCTGGATGATTGGTTCCTGGGGAGGGCCCCCGCGGCTCCACCTCGCCCCCCCTCGGTCCCATTCTTCCCGGAGGTGCACGAGGAGCTGACGAGATCCTGGCGGGCCCCCTTCTCATCACGGCCCCGCCCCAGCTCCTCTCCCCTCACCACCCTCGATGGCGGGGCGGCCAGGGGGTATGCAGCGATTCCCCGGGTCGAGCGCGCTGTGGCGGTGCATTTGTGCCCACGCGGCGCTGCCACCTGGAGGGATCGTCCGCATCTCCCGTCCAGGGCGTGCGAGCGCTCGTCCGCCCTTGCGGGCCGCGTTTACCACGCCGCTGGACAGGCCGCCACCGCCCTGCATGCTATGGCGATCCTACAAGTTTATCAGGCCCAGGCCCTGAAACAGCTGCACGAGGGTGGTCCCGACCAGGGGGTTATGGAAGAACTCCGCGCCGCCACCGACTTCGCCCTACGGGCGACGAAGGTCACGGCGCGTTCCCTTGGTCAGGTGATGTCCACAGCCGTGGTCCAGGAGCGACACCTATGGCTCACTCTGGCCCAGATGGCAGACGTCGACAAAGCTCGCTTTCTTGACGCTCCTATCTCCCAGAGTGGCCTATTCGGCGACACTGTCGAGGACTTTGCCCAGCAGTTCTCGGCAGTCCAGAAGCAGAGGGAGGCCATTCAACACATCCTGCCCCGCCGCGAGTCCAAACCCATCCCGCCGCCGGTGGCTCAGCCTCCCCCCGCTCGTCGCCGAGGGCGCCCCCCCGCGGCCCCCACCAAACCTGCTCCGTCGCCTGCTGAACCCAAGAAGGAGACGGCCCGACGTCGAGCTGGCCGCGGGGGTGCGGCGCCGCCCGCCTCTCAGGGACCTGCAAAGAACACCCGCAAGAGAGCCGCGAAACGTCCCTGACGCGGGCAACCCGGAGGTGGAGAAGTTTGTTCTTCAGGGGACGAGAACATCTGCGTCCCCGCTCCCGCTGGAGGGCCGGGGGTTGTTGTGCACTTTAACGCTGCCGCCGGCCCACGGGTCGGCGGTACCCACAACTTCAATAAAAGAGCAATTTCCTTCACCTCCGGGGCCTCGGCCCCGTGTTCCCGTTCCGGGCGGCACCAGGATGCCCTCTCGGAGCCGGACTCGGAGCTGTCTTTCGCCAGCGCGGGAACCTGGGAAGAAGGTAGGCCCTGCTCAGAGCAGCTTGTCTCCCCTTCCTGTTCCCCCCCTAGGCTGCCCCACCACGGTCACGTCGGTCAACGTTCCCTTGACACCCCTGTCGAGGCGCTTGGGGGCCTGGCTTCAGCTCCCCAGCCCCTCGCGGTGGTTGATACGGACGGTACGTCTCGGCTATGCGATTCAGTTCGCCAAAGCTCCGCCCAGGTACAGAGGTGTCCTTCACACTCGTGTCCACTCAGACACCCACGCCGCTGTCCTGCGTGCAGAGGTCGCAGTCCTACTGGCGAAGGATGCGATCGAGCTTGTCCCTCCAGCCGAGATGAGGTCAGGGTTTTACAGTCCCTACTTCATCGTGCCCAAAAAGAGTGGTGGGTTAAGACCCATCCTGGATCTCAGAGTCCTGAATCGGTCCCTTCTCAGGCTGCCGTTCAAGATGCTCACGACGAAGCGCATGCTCTCATGCATTCGTCCCCAGGATTGGTTTGCAGCCATCGACCTGAAGGACGCGTACTTCCATGTCTCGATTCTTCCTCGCCACAGGCCCTTTCTTCGGTTTGCGTTCGAGGGTCGAGCATACCAGTACAAAGTTCTCCCATTCGGCCTGTCCCTCTCTCCTCGCGTTTTCACCAAGGTTGCGGAAGCGGCCCTGGCCCCTCTTTGGCTGTCAGGTTTCCGCATCCTCAACTATCTCGACGACTGGCTTCTGATAGCCCACTCTCGAGAGGTGCTTTGCGACCAGAGGGACCTGGTGCTTCAGCACCTCAGCCGCCTGGGCCTTCAGGTCAACCGAGAAAAGAGCAAACTCTCCCCAGTGCAGAGGATCTCTTTTCTCGGCGTGGAGCTGGACTCGGTCTCCATGACAGCCCGTCTCACCAACGAGCGCGCTCAGTCGGTGCTGAGATGTCTAGATTTATTCAGGCACAAGACAGCGGTTCCTCTAAAAACTTTTCAGAGGCTCCTGGGGCATATGGCAGCTGCGGCCGCGGTAACGCCGCTGGGCTTGCTTCATATGAGACCGCTTCAGCACTGGCTACACGACCGAGTCCCGAGACGGGCATGGCACCGTGGCACACTCCGGATTGGCGTTTCCCCGCAGTGTCGCCGCCTGTTCAGCCCGTGGTCAGACCCTGCCTTTCTCCAGGCCGGAGTACCCCTGGGGCAGGTGTCCAGGCACATCGTGGTTTACACGGATGCCTCCACCACGGGTTGGGGTGCTGTGTGCAACGGGCAAGCAGCTTCGGGCTCCTGGACAGGACCTCGACTGCAGTGGCACATCAATTGCCTCGAGTTGTTGGCTGTGCTTCTGGCCCTTCGTCGCTTCCGACCGACGTTGCGTCAGAAGCACGTACTTGTGCGTACCGACAGCACTGCGACTGTGGCTTATATCAACCGCCAGGGCGGCCTCCGCTCCCGTCGCATGTCACAACTCGCCCGCCGTCTGCTCCTCTGGAGTCAAACGTGGCTAAAATCGCTACGTGCCATTCACATTCCGGGGGAACTCAACCGTGCAGCCGATCAGCTCTCACGGCAGTCCACCCTCCCTGGAGAATGGCGACTCCACCCCGAGACAGTCCAGCTGATTTGGAGGCATTTCGGGGAGGCCCAGATAGATCTGTTTGCCTCCCCCGAATCCTCCCACTGCCAGCAGTTCTTCTCCCTCAACGAGGTATCCCTCGGCAGGGACGCTCTGGCCCACAGCTGGCCTCCGGGGCCCAAGTACGCCTTTCCCCCAGTGAGCCTCCTTGCACAGACCCTGTGCAAGATCAGGGAGGACGAGGAGCAGGTTCTCCTGGTCGCCCCATACTGGCCTGCCAGGACCTGGTTCCCAGAACTCATTTCCCTCGCGGCAGCCCCTCCCTGGAAAATCCCCTTGAGGAAGGACCTTCTTTCTCAGGGGATGGGCACTATTTGGCACCCACGTCCCGATCTATGGAACTTGCACGTCTGGCTCCTGGACGGGACGCTTCAGACCTCGCCGGCCTTCCACAGGCCGTGGTAGAAACCATCACTCAGTCCCGAGCCCCCTCTACAAGGCAGGCGTACGCACTGAGGTGGGGTCTATTCGTCGACTGGTGTTCCTCACGCAAACAGGACCCACAGAGATGCACGATTGCAGTAGTGCTTTCCTTCCTGCAAGAGAAGTTGGAGCGCAGGCTGTCCCCTTCGACTCTCAAAGTGTATGTCGCCGCTATTGCCGCACATCACGATGCAGTGGATGGATCATCCCTAGGTAAGCACCCTCTGGTCGTGAGATTCCTCAGAGGCGCTAGGAGGATCAATCCTCCCAGACCGCGCCTCGTACCCTCTTGGGACCTCTCCGTCGCCCTCCAGGGCCTGCGGGGACCTCCCTTCGAGCCCCTCGCCTCAGTTGAGCTTAAGTTTCTGTCATTGAAGACAGCGCTCCTGACTGCGTTGGCCTCCATCAAGAGGGTGGGGGATCTGCAAGCTTTCTCTGTCGACGAAGCGTGCCTGGAGTTCGGGCCCGGCGATTCTCACGTCATCCTGAGACCCCGGCCCGGCTATGTGCCCAAGGTTCCCACCACGCCTTTCCGCGATCAGGTGGTGAACCTGCAAGCTCTGCCCTTGGAGGAGGCAGACCCAGCTATAGCATCGTTGTGTCCAGTCCGTGCTCTGCGCACTTACGTAGACCGCACTCGGCACTTCAGACGCACTGAGCAGCTCTTTGTCTGCTTCGGAGGTCAGCAGAAAGGGAATGCTGTCTCCAAACAGAGGTTGGCGCATTGGGTGGTAGAAGCCATCTCCCTGTCTTACTTGTATCAGGGAGAGCCTTGCCCCTTAGGCTTGCATGCCCACTCCACATGGAGTGTTGCATCTTCCTACGCGTTGGCACATGGCGCCTCATTAGCGGACATCTGCAGAGCTGCCGGCTGGGCGACACCAAATACCTTTGCCAGGTTTTACAACCTTCGCTTAGAGGCCGTGTCCTCCCGAGTTCTGACAGGTGACCGGGAGGACGGCTAGTGTCGGCTTGCTGCGCCATTCCCACGTGGATCCGTGCGCTATCTCCCAGTCTGTTCCCTCCGGCGAACCTGGGTCCTCCATGCCCCTCAGTCCGGGCTAGACGCGGAGTAGCTCTTGACTGTGCTCCTGCCGGGTCTCCTTCGCCCCGCAGGTTGTGGCTATTTTTCTCTATATTTTTTCCAGGGGTCAACCAGAAGGCCTCTGTTTCCCTCGTATATCCCTAAAACCCCCTTATGGATATATTGAATTTCTTATTTTCACATGGACAGAATTCATGTCTCCGCCCCCCCAACCCCTGCTTCAGTTTCTGGCATCCCTGGGGACCCCCCTTCTCGGGCCCCAGGGCGTTGGGAAGGTTACGTTAACGTCCGCCTGTTGACACGTCCGCCTGCCGGCACGTGGTCGTTGCGTAACGCGGCGCAGGGACGTGGCTTGTTCCATAGGGTCAGTTCCCATGTAACGTCGAAGTGATTCGACTGAAGGGGAACGTCTAGGTTACGTAGGTAACCCTCGTTCCCTGAAGGAGGGAACGGAGACGTTACATCCCCTGCCACGTCCCTGTCGTCGCGCTGACGCCGGCTCAACCCGGCTCCTCAGCGAAGAACCTGTCTGACTGGCGCATGACGTCGCCTTTTATACCCGTATGTACGGGGCGTGGCGCATCATGCAAATGCCACTCGCCAATTTTCATTGGCCTTTTGTATAAGGCTCAGATATGATTGGATTCTAAGCGAATTCCCATGTAACGTCTCCGTTCCCTCCTTCAGGGAACGAGGGTTACCTACGTAACCTAGACGTTTTCATTTATCCAGCTGTAGTAATTTGTGCTTGTATTTTATTTTAATTTTTTTCTATTTCTATTTATTTATTTATTTAAATTCTTTTTTTTGGTTAGTTGCTAAGTAAAGTTTTCCATTAAATACTTATATTTTATTTGAGCTCAACGAAAATAATTTTAATAGTATTTATTTATATTTTGAATTTGCTTTTATTTTAATATTTCACTTTTGAATGAGAAGGTGTGTCCAAACTTTTGGTCTGTACTGTATATATTTGAAATGTAGTCTAATATTGTGTTAGTTTTTTATTATTATTAATAATTAGTATAAATATTTCTACTTTATATTTTTTTTCTTTTAATTTATATTTTAGTTTATTCCAGTGAGTTGTCAAGGCACTATTTATAATTGTCTGGTTTTAATTTGAATCTAAGCTTTACTAACTTGTGTCTGTATTTTATTATTAATTTTTATATTTTTACTTGGAATAAATTTATTTCTACAGTTCAAGTTGTTTAACTACTTATTTTATATTGGTTAGACACTAAGAAAACATTTGAAGTTTTCAATTTAATACATATACTTTATTTTAGCTCAATTCTTTTAAATTGTATTTATTAATATTTTGAATTTGATTTAATTTTTATATTTTTTTGTGTTTTTTATTTAATTGTAGTATTCATTTTACGTGTTTTTGTCATTTTTATTAATTAGTATAAATGTTTCTACCTTTTTTTTTTTCAATTTTGTTTTGATTAATTTCAGTACTTAATTTGTTCCAGTTAGTTGGCAAAGCAACATTTATAATTTTGTATTATTATTTTTATTTTAATCTAAGCTAAGTTGTATTCATTTTGTGTTTTTGTAATTTTTATTTACTAGTATAAATATTTATACTTGTTTCAATTAAAATGTGAGTAATTTTAGTACTTTTATTATTATGTCATATTATTTAATCTAAGCTGTAGTAATTTGTGCTTGTATTTTATTTTAAATTTTATATATGTCTTCTTAGATTTAATTTATTTCTACAGTTTAAGTCGTTTTAGTACTTATTTTAATTCAGTGAGTCACTAAGGAAACTTCTGAAGCTTTTCATATAATACTTATATATTATTTTAGCTCAACGGAAACCATTTTTAATAGTATATATATATATATATATATATATATATATATATATATATATTACCATTTTGAATTTAATTATATTTTTATTTTTTTATTTTAATTGTAGTATTTATTTTGTGTGTTTTTGTAGTTTTTATTCATTAGTGTAAATACTTCTACTTTAACTTTTTTCAGTTTAAATTTGATTTCAGTACTTATTTTATTCCAGTTAGTTGCCAAAGCAACATTTATAATTTTCTGTTTTCATTTAAATTTGAATCTAAGATGTAGTAATTTGTGCATGTATTTTATTTTATTGTTTTAATATTTCTACTTAGATTTAATTTATTTCTACAGTTTAAGTCGTTTCAGTACTTCATTTTGTTTTAAGTTTTTTTATATAATACATAACGAAAAAAATATAATTTTATTTATTATTTCAGTTTTTTTATTTTATTTTATTTGTAGTCTTAGTTGTACTCATTTTAGATGTTTTTGTATTTTATATTAATTTGTATAAATATTTATACTATAATTAAAATTAAGTAATATAGCTAAATGAAAAACATTTTTAATAGTATTTATTAACATTTTGAATTTGCTTTTATTTTTATGTTTTCAGTTTTTATTGTAGTCTTTTTCATTTAATATTTATATTTTATATTAGCTCAATGAAAACAATTTGTAATAATATTTATTAATATTTAGAATATTTAGTTTTTATTTTATTTGTAGTGTTTTTTTGTGTAATTTGAGCTTGTTTTTTTATTATTCTTTTAATATTTTCACTTAGATTTAATTTATTTCTGCCATTTATTTGCTTATTTGCTCATATTTTTAGTTTTTCGTCTGTTTGTTTGTGTTTAATTGTATTTATTTTATGCGTTTTAGTCATTCTTAGTACTCCTTTATTATACTTGTATTTATTTTTTCATTTATTTATTTTTTAGTCATTTCAGTACTTATTTTATTCCAGTCAGTAGCAAAGGCAACATTTATAAATTTCTACATTGTTCAAATGTTTCATCTGATATTTAATTTATTACATTAATTTCAATTAAGGGGATAACTTTTGCTTTAATTTTTTTTTTAAATAATCTTCATAAAATTCTAAAACTTAAAAAACATTAAAAAAACGCTAAAACTCCAACATTTAAGTTGCACGCTGAAATCATATCCGCCTCTGCAATATTTCTTTTTAAACATACAGAATTAGAATCTTAAGAATCAATGAAAACAAATGCTTACTTAACTTTATATATAGTGTCATTAAAATAAAATAGCTGAAAACAAGTGCTGTCAATTACAGCATTAAACACAGAGGGTGAATATTGAATATTGTGTTGGACATTACACCATCTTTTTTTTTTTACTCAAATGTAAAAATATTGAGAACCACTGTGTAAAAGAAAGAGATAAGCAAGTTACTTTTTTTAAGATACTCAGCAGGCATTGAGTGTGAATGTACAGTAAAAAACAGAGGCAGATCTACATTCAGCGGTGTGCAAGACTGTGTGTTATGTTAATGTGTGTGAGGGTCATCGAGGGTCCTGCTGCACTGATGGGATGAGAGAACAATCCTCCTTTAATGAAGCAGATTTACAGGTTCCCGGTAGGATTAGAACACACTGTCTGACTGGAGGTCAGGAGTGTGTGAGAGTGTCAACCAAGCACACAAACACCCTCCACAGTAACAAAATGTACAAGTTCTACCATAAGGGTGTGCGTGTGTTTGTGCAAACATCTACATAGTACATAGTGGACACCATGTCAAATACTAGTGTTCCATTGTGAACATACTCTTCAAGTCGTTACCTAATTATAACAACATAACACACAGGTTGACAGGTTAGAGTGGCCTCAGGCCGAAAGCCAGTCTGAGTAGTGTATTTTTATAGTCTCCAGACATACTGTAATGAGTTATAATGTGTAAACCTACATAAATCAGAACAACATGTCTGAAGTGGCTGCCAAAGCCAGAGGCATACCAGCTCCCCGTCTCTCTGTGCTACACATGTGAGTCACCTAAAACCAGAACGTCTTTGCTTACTTGAGACGAGACAGCTCGGATTGGACTAAATCGGTGTCTGGATCAGGGTTATTATAGTTTACTGTAACTAAAACTCAAGCCTATGTGATTACGCTTTAAGCTTGAAATGCAGAGAAATAGTTTGAAAAGAAAGAGTTTATTTGTATTTGTGCAAGTCTAGATTTTTAACGCATGTGTTATCGAGCATGTGTGTACCAGTCTGTTGAAGCCGAGGGCACGCAGAGCTTGTTTAAGGGCTGAGAGCTTCTCTCTGCTTTGAGGACATGTGGTTGCAACTGCAGGAGTTTCACCGGGAGCCGCTGTGCTCATACACCTGAAAACAAACAAACAAACAAACACACACACACAAGAGACATGATTAGTGTGATTTAAGATTAGAGATGATTTAGATTTTATGCTGGTAGTGCAATCTGGACGTGAGTATTTGCTGTGGGAGTGCTAAGTGAAGTTTGAGATGTGCTAAGTGTCACTGACATAATCGCAAATTCAAGTCAAAGAAAAGTGAATGTTCAATTTTTAATGATAACCTTCCATTTACCCTTATGTGAGATTTGCTGAGGATGTTTGGGGTCACAGAGAGTTTAGGGTTAAACAAGTTTAAAACTGGCATCTGACGTCATCCAGTATTAAGGTTTTCAAAGTAAGCTCTGGGTAGTTCAAATTTGATTTTATTTTTTTCATTTCTATTTGCAAATTTAAAGGTTTATTTAAAATATATGAATATTTTATATAATGAAATTAGTTTAGTTGGAAACACTTACTGACAGTGTTTGTATAAAATAAAATAAAATAAAATAAAATAAAATGAAATGAAAAATATTTACTTAATTTAATTAAATTAATTAAACCTTATTGTCAATGTTTGTGAACTAAACAAAAATATTTACTGTAAAATAAAACAAATAAAAAAAATTCATTAAATTAAAAATTAAAAAATAATCTTTACTGTAAAATAAAATAACTAAACTGTGAACTAAACAAAAAAACTGTACTTAAATAAAATAAAATAAAACCTTATTGGCAATGTTTGTGAACTAAACAAAAATCTTTACTTAAATAAAATAAAATAATACAAAAAATACAAAATAAAATAAAATTAAACTTTATTAGCAATATTTATATTTATTAGCAATATAATAAACAAAAATCTTTACTGTAAAATAAAATAAAATAAAATAAAACCTTATTGGCAATGTTTGTGAACTAAACAAAATCTTTACTGTAAAATAAAATAAAATAAAATAAAATAAAA
Organism: Garra rufa; assembly: GCF_049309525.1. NCBI lineage: Eukaryota > Metazoa > Chordata > Actinopteri > Cypriniformes > Cyprinidae > Garra > Garra rufa. The sequence goes on along the minus strand of NC_133368.1, from coordinate 9,005,700 downwards.
TAAAACCTTATTGGCAATGTTTGTGAACTAAACAAAATATTTTACTGTAAAAAAAAAAAAAAATTAGGGTCTTTACTGAAAATGAATAGAAATAAAATGAAATGAACCCTCATTGGCAATGTTTGTGAACTAAACAAAAATCTTTACTTAAATAAAATAAAATACAAAATAATACAAAATAAAATAAAATTAAATTAAACCTTATTATCAATGTTTGTGAACTAAACAAAAATCTTTACTTAAATAAAATAAAATACAAAATAATACAAAATAAAATAAAATTAAATTAAACCTTATTATCAATGTTTGTGAACTAAACAAAAATCTTTACTGTAAAATAAAATAAAATAAAATAAAACCTTATTGTCAATGTTTGTGAACTAAACAAAAATCTTTACTTAAATAAAACAAAATAAAAGTAAATAAAATTAAACCTTATTAGACATGTTTGTGAACTAAACAAAAATCTTTACTTAAATAAAATAAAATAAAATAAAACCTTATTGGCAATGTTTGTGAACTAAACAAAATCGTTCACTGTAAAATAAAATAAAATAAAATCTAAACAATTTTTAGGGTCTTTACTGAAAATGAATAGAAGTAAAATGAAATGAACCCTCATTGGCAATGTTTGTGAACCAAATAAAAATCTACTGAAATAAATAAATAAATAAAATAAAAGAACACCTTATAGACAATGTTAATGAACTAAACAAACATTTTTACTGTCAATAACATAAAATAGCAAGATAAAATAAAATTAACCCTAATTAGCAATATTTGTGAACTAAACAAAAGTCTTTACTGGAAATGAAATGAAATAAACCCTTATTGGCAATGTTTGTGAACTAAACAAACATTCCTAAAATAAAATAGAATAAAGCCTTATTCGTGATATGTTTGAATTAATAATAAAGTAAAATAAAATATGTATTTTTCTATGGCTACAGGCTATGTTTTTATAAGGGAGGTCTTGGAAAACAGGTTAAATACAGAATGATATAACATGCCTGTCCACATTGCATGTTACCTGTGGGCTAGGACATTGTTTAGATATAGATTACTCTTCTCCTCTGCTGAAAGCCCCTCAGCCATCAAATAGAAGATGTTAAAGTTCTGCTGATGCTGTGGGGCGCAGATGACCCTCGATTTCTCCAGCATGTAAGTGTACAGACGGCCTAAAACACAAACACAGTGAGAGAACAGTTGATGAGCCATAAGTAGAGCAATGGCTCCCTCTATAGGTGAAAGATGGTAGAGAAGAATTCCCCTCTACTGAGAGCTTACAGCATATTTAAGCAGCATTATGAATAATCAAAGTGAAACAAGAGCAGTGTAAGTACCTCTTAGTAAAGTCTTTCTCTTCTCACAGTACTGCAGTGAGATCAGCTTGATGAAACGGCTCGCTGAGGAGTTCATCTGAGTCTTGGCATGACCAAACGCTTCCAAGATCACATTCACCTGCAAACATGACACAAGAAAGAATGAAGAAGTGATTACGAAACAATCAGAGATTCCCATGTGGACTAGTGAGGGTGTACTCTAGTGAGCAGCCTACCTAGATAGCATTTTAAAGAATTCAGAGACAGACAGTAAAGACCGCACAAAAAAAAAAAAAAAACTTTTAAGTGTATATATATACATATATTAGGGTATATAAAAGTTTATCAAAGATTTGGGATATTTATTTAAATTAAAAAAAAAAAAAATCTTTCTTTTTTTAATTTATACATTTTTAATTATTTTTTAATTTATGAATATATGAATTTCTTTATTTATTTAACATCTCTTAAGCTTTCCTTTTTTAAGATACATAAAAGTTTATCAAATGTTTGGACCATTTATTTATTTTAAATTTTGTATATGATTTTATGATTTATTTTTTGATTATTTATTTATAAAAGTGTGGAATAATTATTTATTTTCATTTTTAATTACATTTATTATTATTATTATTATTATTATTATTTCTTTTTGCATTTTAAGTCTCTTAAGTTTTCCTTTTTTAAGATACATAAAAGTTTGTCAAATGCTTGGACTAACAACTTTATTTATTTTCATTTTTAAAATGATTTAATCTATCATCATTATTATTTTATCTATTTATTTATTTACTTATTTTACATTTTATGTCTCTTAAGCTTTTATTTTTTTTAAATATATAAAATTATGTCAAAAAATTTGGACTAATAACTTTATTTTCATTTTTTTCATTTATTAATGTTATTTGGTTTTTTTTACATTATACGTCTCAAGCTTTCCTTTTCAAGATATATAAAAGTTTGTCAAAAGTCTAAAATAATTATTTCTTTATTTTCATTCTTTTTAATTATATATATATATATATATTAGAGTTGTCCTGTTTTAAGATGTATAAAAGTGTGTCAAAAGTTTGAAATAATAATAATAATAATAATAATAATAATAATTATTATTATTATTATTATTATTAATTTTATGTCTCCTAAGTTTCATTTTTTTAAATATATATAAAAGTTCGTCATACGTTCAAAATAATTAAATTTTTTATGATTTTTATTTACTATTATTACAAATTTTTATTAATTGATTGATTGATTGATTACATTTTATGTCTCTAAAGCTTTCCTTTTTTAGATATATAAAAGTTTAGAATAATTATTTATTCATTTTAATTGATTTTTAATATAATTTATCTATTTTTACTTGTTACATCTCTTATGCTCAACAAGGCATAATTTACTACAAAAAAAACGATTTAAAAAAACTTTTCTATTTGAACAGAATGTTTTTTTCCCTGCTTAATATTTTTTCGAAAACCATAATATACTACTATTCAAAGTGTGAAGCAATAAAAAATAAATTAATACTGTTCAATGAACTTTTTCTTCAAAGAATCTTTACAAAAATTTATCACAGTTTATACAAAAATATTATGCAGCAAACAAACAGTTTTTAAGATCGATAATAAGAACCATTATCAATATTTGAGCACCATTAATAATTTAGCAGTATTTCATATTAGAATGATTTCTGAAGGATCATATGACACTAAAGACTGGAGTAATGGCTGCTAAAAATGTATAGAAATATAAAAATGTATAGAAATATCTAGAATGTTTGTTGTTTGTTTGTCGTTTTTGATAAACATAAAAAAGAAAGAATTTCAAACCTTTGACTGGCAGTACTTATTCCAACAAATATATTAGAATCCAGCTCATTACACAAATGACAACTACTCAGAGCATTTGACATTTTTCTCCACCAGGTGGCGATAAGCAACTATTCATAAACTCTACTCGTTAGGAGACAAGATACAGAAGGCTGATGTGTGTATTGCTTCATCTTGTGTTGAGAGCACACACACACACACACACACACACACACACACACACACACACACACACACACACACACACACACACACACACACACACATATTCATGTGTAATAATATCAGCCATTGCTCCTGGCCATTAAACAGCTTCAGTGGTTTCTGTTTGTGGATATGTCTTTAGCTAACAAGAAATGGCTCTTTCCTTGAGATTCAACCATAAGCACAATCCGCCCTCAGGCTTTTGGATAGTCATTCAAAGCATCTAATTCTCTCATGAATGAGCAAATACCAGCTGTTTGAGGCTATCATGACTCTGAAGGATAAGTTGAGTAACTGAAAGCACATAAACACCTCCAGGGGTTCAGAGAACAGAACACAATGACTGCATGCAACACAATCACTTCAGGAAACAGCATAGGAACTGCTCAGCAACTATAGATTTAAACCATTTATTTATTTATTTATTGACTGACTGATTGTATGTATTCATGCATGTATGTTGGTTGGGACCTAAGTGATTTTGATTCCAAGAAGCAGAAGTATTTAATGTAAAATGAGATTACAGATGTTTGTTACTGTCAGGCGGCAGATGTATGTTGTGTGATATGAACAGATAGACAGATAGGCAGACTTACATGCTTCATTCGTGGCTCTAAAGCGAAGCCTTTGGGACTCGAGCGAGCAGCCAGGTGTTTCAGGATGTGCTTACAGGCCACAGACTTCCCAGAACCACTCTCTCCACTAGACAGAGAGAACAAGAAAGTGAGAGAAAATAAATAAGTGGATCTTAATTAAATTAAAAAGCATATATTAAAGGCAGCACAGCATATAATTAATTACTAAAAATTACACTGACACTAACTTTATTTACAAACAAAAGTGTGTTTTTCCAAAGAAAATAGTAACATTGTGAAATATGATTACAATATTACCATAACTGTTGTATTTGAATATATTTCGACATGTAATTTATTCCTGTGAAGTAAATGTTTACTCAAAGTTTCAGTGACATGATTCTTTCTCAGAAACTATTGTAATATGCCGATTTGCTGATTATTATCAATGTAGAAAAGAGATGTGTTTTTTTGTTTGTTTGTCATGTTTTGTTTTTTTAGAAACGGTAATTGTAATTATATGGTAAATATACACTGCCATTCAAAAATGTGATAATTTATTAGAAAAAAAAATACAGAATACAAGTAATATTATGAAATATTATTGCAATTTAAAATAACAATTTCTATTTTAATACACTTTAAAACTGAATTTATTTCTGTAATGCAAAGCTGAATTTTCAGCATCATTATTCCAGTCTTCATTGTCACATGATCCTTCAGAAATCATTCTAATATGCTGATATATTATTAATGTTGGAAACAATTGTGCTGCTTATATTTTTTGGAACCTGTGATATCAGGATTCTTTAATGAATAAAAAGTTAAAAGGAACAGCATTTATTCCAAATAAAAAATCATTTTTAACAATACAAATTTTTACCACCATTTTTTATCAATTTAACGCATCCTTGCTGAAAAAAAGTATTGATTTCTTTCAAAGAACCCCAAATTTCACCCCGAATTTTTAACATTATTTTATATTGTTACAAAATTTTATATTTTAAATAAATTATGTTAATTTAAATATTTTATTCATTAAAGAATCCTGGAAAAAGTATCAATAAACATTAAGCAGCACAACTGTTTCCAACATTGACAATAAATCATCATATTGAATAAATTCTGAAGGATCATATGACACTGAAGACTGGAGTAATCATGCTGAAAATTCAGCTTTGCATCACAGGAATAAATTCTATTTTAAAGTATATTAAAATAGAAAAAAAAAAATGTGTGTGTGTGTGTGTGTGTGTGTGTGTGTATATATTAAAATAAAATTAAAAATATTAAAACAAGAAAATAATTTTGACTATTGATTTAAGAATTTTTTTGATATTTTGGCTGGGAACAAGGCAAAAAATCTAAGTGAGAAAAGCATGTTTTGCTGTGTAACAATATTAATATACTGTTGAATGCATTGCATAATTTTTTGCATAAAGTAATGAGAATTGTTTGGTAAAATATTGCTTGTTAAATTTGACATGAAAACAGCATTGAATGGTGCTTTTTCCCCTGGCAAAGTGAGACATGGAGATGTTTGTGACAGATTCACCCAGAGAGAGCAGCTTGAAAACTCTCAAAATTGCCTATAAAAGTTTCTCTGTCAATGTCTTTTTCAAAGACCGTCCCCTGTGAATGTGTGCTCCTGTCAGCCTGATTTACGTTTACCAATGGGAGATCTTACAGTAGGTCAGGGAGCCGTTTGGCTCTTCTCCACATCACTCCATCGTATGAGACGACACAGTCAGCCTACAGCAATATACCATCAAAAACCTCATGTCTCAAGACTAAAGATCTCTCTCCTCTGCCTGGCCTGCAGGCATCTTTCTACTAAGCATGTATCTGACCAGAATCATCCAGGAAGACATATCTGTTATATCTTCAGTTATCCCAATACACTACTTAGGGATTTGTTGAAGCCACCTGTTCTTCTCTTTTATTCAGAAGACACTTTTCTCCACAGTATCTATACCATACCATACTGCCTCTGTGCTTCTGCTTTAGTTACATAGTGCAGTTTGTTATCTGTATTCAAGTAATCTTTTCACAAATCGACTATGGCTATTTTTTACTTCTGTCGGCCACCTACATCATCATAACTGAAACAGAAGCTCATCCGTGACTGATCTGGAACAATGCACTATTACATCAATTCTAGCAAACAACAGATGCCACAATTGCAACTGATTCCAAACAAGTTTATCATTGGAACATTGTTAAGCTAAAGTCCGTTATCAAACTGAAAATTGTTTCCCTCAACCACAGTGTAATATTATACAGTTGAGGTCAAAAGTGTACATTCCCCTTTCAGAATCTGCAAAATGTCAATTATTGTATTAAAATAAAAGCGATCATACAAAATGCATGCATGTTTACATATAGTACACAAGAGGAAATAATAGTTGAATTTATAAAAACGACCCCATTCAAAAGTTTACATCTCCTTGATTCTTAATACTGTGTTGTTACCTGAATGATCCACAGCTGTGTTTTTTGTTTAGTGATAGTTGTTCATGAGTCCCTCGTTTGTCCTGAACAGTTCAACTGCCTGCTGTTCTTCAGAAAAATCCTTCAAATTCCAAATTCTTTGGGTTTTCAGCATTTTTATGTATTTAAACCCTTTCCAACAATGACTTTAAGATTTTAAGATCCATCTTTTCACACTGAGGACAACTGAAAGACTCATTTGCAACTATTACAGAAGGTTTAAACGCTCACTGATGCTTTTAGGAGTAAACATGATGCATTAAGAGCTGGGGGTAAAAACTTTTGGAATTTGAACATCAAGGTAAATTTAACCTATTTGTCAACTGGGAAACAGGTAAGTATCTTATGTAGCTTCTGAAGGGCAGTACTAAAGAAGATATTTAGGCAAAATAAGAAACATTTAAACATCATCTTTCTGTTTCAAAAGTTTTCACCCCGGCTCTTAATGCATTGTTTTTCCTTCTGAAGCATCAGTGAGCGTTTGAACCTTCTGTAATAGCTGCATATGAGTCCCTCAGTTGTCCTCAGTGTGAAAAAATGGATCTCAAAATCTTATAGTCATTGTTGAAAAGGATTCAAAATACAAAAAAATGCTGGAAAATTAAAGAATTTGTGGGACCTGAATTACTTTTCTGAAGAACAGCGGACAGTTTAACTGTTCAGGACAAACAAGAGACTCATGAACAACTATCGCTAAAAAAATCACAGCTGTGAATCCTTCAGGTGGATAAATTAAGTGTATGTAAACTTTTGAACAGGATTATTTTGTGTTATTATCTATTATATGTAAACATTTTTATGTGAAATATCTTATTTTTTGTCAGTACTAAATAAACCCATAGTAGATCTATACAGGTGGAGTTGGGGAGGTAGAGGGTTTCAGAGGAGCTCTACAAAGGGCTGAGAAACGATCAAGTGAATGCTAATCATGCAGCCATTTAAATGTAAAACAGCAAGCTCATTGGCTGCATATACAACATGAACCAATCAGCTTGTACCAAGTAGTTTAACGCTGTGAATATCATCAGCTTGCATTAACGATCCATCAGCCTGCGCCATCTATTTTCATGACAGAACTTTGCATCAATAAGTTACAAACAACTTCCATGTTAAATAAATGCTGTTCTTCTGACTTTTCTATTCATGAAAGATTCTTAAAATGATTGTTATTCACCAATGATAATAATAAAAATTATTTACCACAAAATATTAGAATGTTTTTAAAATAGATTAAATAGCACACAATATTAGGCAACATCATGCACATTTGTGATGCCTTAAATGCTTTAAAAAGTCTAGGTAAGTAGGTTTTAGAAGGGTTAGCGAGCTACAACAGCTTTTTCAAAGCTGTTAATGATTTGCAATATCATTTTTTAAAAATATGTTTTCCACTAGTATATTTACAAGGCGTTATTCCACACTACGGCTCAACAGCTAACAAGGACGTAAATCTGGTCTCGTTACTGCCATACATCCCATTTCATATTCTTGACGACGTACAGTAACTTTATTAATTACTCCACTGTACAATGTTACGACCTCTTAAAATGAGCCATAAAGCACAGTCAAACAGCTCACAGTGATAACTAGCGTCTCTACGCACAATGTGAAGAGCCTGAATCCTTACAGAGACCCGCGAGAGAGCGTGAATGGAAGAAAAGCAGTCTGAGCAGATGGTTTTTAAAGGTCATTTGGCCTCCCACTAATCATTTTCTGGAGGGTCTGATGCTTTTTCTTCCCGTTTTTTTGGAAATCCATTTTGGGTTTGTAATTGGACTCAAGGCCACAATGCATTCCTCAGCCAGTTGCGAGTAGGTGTTTGTGTGTGTGTTTGTGAAATAGCATCTTACCACTTTTGTTTCCCTGGTTCTGTAGTCACTAGAGCATGGCGGCAGTGATCTGCCCTCACCTGCGAAAACGAGTGTATGTGTCTCTGTGTGTGTGTTGGTGTGATGGATAGCCCACGCAGAGAGGGCATTAAAGTAGCTGTCAGATCCTCTCTGGCTCAGCGAAACCGGGATCGGGCCAGCAGAGGAGCATCAGAATGTGAAACAGGACTTAATTGCAATCAGAGATGACCGGAGTGCAAAGCAGGACACAGAGCGGGCTACACCGCTGCCCCTGCATCCATTAATCTCGCTGAGAGCTTTTAACAGGTTTGGATTTACACCGTCCCTGGCACATTTGTCTCGGTGACAGCGTTTAGTGAGAACCGCTCGGGTGATGCCGTAGTCGCTATTACCCAAATATGGGAGAAGGCATTTCTAACACAACCTCATTTGAACCTCTCCATCAGCATGGGGTCACTTACTGAGCTTGCAGAAAGCTATTACCAAACTACAAGCTGGTTCATCAATGACAGAAGGTAGAAAATGTCCAGTGGACTGCATTTGGGAGCATCTGGACATGTGTTCTTGGGTATTTACCTTTCAACCAATGAATTTTCATTATTATTATTATTATTATTATTATTATTATTACCACTACTACTAATTGATTTATTATTTTTACAGTCATTTGTATTAGCAGGACAAGGAAAGATATTAAAAAAAAAGTAAATAACTATTTATTTATTTATTTGTTTGTTTGTTTGTCATTCATTTGTGATTGCAGGATAACGAAAGATATATAAAAAAAAAAAACATTTATTTTGTATATTCATTCATACATTCACTAATTTGCAATTACAGGATAAGAAAAGGTTAAAATAAAATAAAAAAATAAATAAAATAAAATAGTTTTTTCTATCATTTGTGATTGCAGGATAAGAAAAGGTATAAAATAATAATAAAATACATACTAAAGACATCTTATTATTTATTTATTTACCTACAGTCATTTCTGATTGCAGGATAAGGAAAGGCATAAAATAAAAGCACAAAATAAACACTTTATTTATGTTTTAGTCATTTGGGACTGCAGGATAAGGAAGGGTATACAATAAAATAACTTTATTTACGTATTTATATTTTTTCAGTCATTTGTGATTGCAGGATTAGGTATAAATAAAGTAATAAAAATAACTATTTATTAATTTATTTATTTATTGATCAGTCATTTGTGATTGCAGGATAAGGAGAAATTTGAAAAAATAAAAATAAAAACATTTATTATTTATTACTATTTTATTTATTTATTTATTTATTTATGTATTTATTTATTTATTTATTTATCAATCAGTCATTTGTTATTGAGGATATAGAACAATATCAAATAAAATTAAATACAAAATAAAATAAAATGAAAACACTTTATTATTTATTTATTTACAGTTATTCATAATTGTAGGATAAGGAAAGGTATAAAAATAAATAAACACTACTTTTTTTGTCATTTGTGATTGCATGATAAGGAAATATACTTTATTTTTAATAAAATAAAATAAAAAACTCTTTACAATAATGGTTCCATTTGTTAAAAATAGTTAACTACATCAGTTAACATTAACAAATAAATAAAACTAAAAAATAGTTCATTAAATCATTTTTAAACCTTTAATTTTTAATATTTAATGATACATTATTGAAATCATACGTTTTATATGGTAATACATTTTTTTTTTATTTAGACCAAAGTTAACATGAATTATTAAATACTGTAACAAATGTATGATTCATTGTTAGTGAATAAACGTTGGGACCTTACAGTAAAGTGTTACCAATAAAATATTTGTTTTTATTTATTTATTTATTTTTTCATTTTAAGTTTATTAAATATGCAGACACATTTAAAATGCCAAAAAATACAGTAACATAAAATAGCCAGATATTTCTGTAATTATTATTATTTTTTTAATCTAAGAAAGCTTTTATGAAATGCACAATTTTCTGTTCTCAATTATCCACATTTTCAGATGCCCCAAAGTTTAACACTGTATTTGAGATGTTTTGCTCATTCATCCATTGTACAAGACTAAATCCCATGGCTTTTGACTTCCTAACTCAGCACATCAAATATCACACAGTGGAGGTGGCCCCTGTTGTGAACTGGGCCAGAACTGTCAGACTGAAGCAGTGATAAAGCCGCACAAGTGAATATCATCTTATTTTAGAGCCTCATGACAGTTTAAGGCCAACAGTTTTAGGACATGCGTTTTTTTAGTCATCGTGATTTAGAGCATAACAGGGCATCCACCTCAAGGGGAAATCACCACCATCCTACTGATAAAGCCAACCTAATGTAAGACTCTTATTGCTTTTATATATTCTGGATCGAGAAAATACTACTGACTGAGCAAATAAAACATGAAAATGTGAAGGATGAATGACAAGTGCGGCAGTGTTATGCATGACAGTGGGCGGCACCTGATGATGAAACACTGTGGGCGTCTCTCCTGCAGCATCATGTGATAGGCGCGCTCAGCTGAAGAGAAGATATGAGGCGGGAGAGAGGAACATAGACGACCGCTGGAGCTCAGATACAACTGACTGACCTGAGAGACAGAAAGAGAAACATTATTACACATTTACATAACACTGCTAATTTCCCATGACCTGTGCAATTCCTTACAGTGTTTGTATTGATATTCTTCAAGCTCTCTGCTCAGGATTAGTTCGAAACCTCTGCGCATAAGCTCCTGAAGTTAATTAAGCCTAAAGCAATTAACATAAAGCCTCTTTAAACACCCTTTAGACATTTAAAACTTTATTTTGTAGACTATTTCAGGTCTTATATCTTAGCTGTGCTATGTTTTTACCTTATCAACAGCAATGATGTCATTGTGATATGATTATCATTAATTAGTCTTTATTCTTACATTTATTTGCATACTAAAGTGATTGGTCTTGTCCTGGTTTATTTATTTAAACATTTAACATTTAAACATCAGCTTTCTCTACAGTGATTAGATACTTTGGTCCAGGTGACTGAAAACAACATGCTGAGCAATGTGGCTTTCATGCAAATTTAATTAAAATAACATCAAAAACAAAAAAGCAGGAAATGATACACTAAACTACGGTGACGCATTGCTGCCACACACTTATTTTTTCCCCACTCAGCTATGTCGTTAAAACGACATCTTTTCTCGTAATAACGAGATCTTTTCTCGTTAAAGCGACATCTTTTCTCGTAATAACAAGATTTTTTCTCGTAATAACGAGATCTTTTCTCGTAAAAACGACATCTTTTCTCGTAAAAACGACATCTTTTCTCGTAATAACGAGATCTTTTCTCGTTAAAACAATATCTTTTCTCGTAATAACGAGATCTTTTTTCATAAAAACAACATCTTTTCTCGTAATAACGAGATCTTTTCTCGTAAAAAAGACATCTTTTCTCGTAATAACGAGATCTTTTCTCGTTAAAACAATATCTTTTCTCGTAATAACGAGATCTTTTCTCGTTAAAACAATATCTTTTCTCGTAATAACGAGATCTTTTCTCATAAAAACGACATCTTTTCTCGTAATAACGAGATCTTTTCTCGTTAAAACGACATCTTTTCTCGTAATAACGAGATCTTTTCTCGTTAAAGCGACATCTTTTCTCATAATAACGAGATGTTTTCTCGTTAAAACGACATCTTTTCTCGTAATAACGAGATCTTTTCTCGTAAAACGCCATCTTTTCTCGTAATAACGAGATCTTTTCTCATAAAAACCACATCTTTTCTCGTAATAACGAGATCTTTTCTCGTTAAAACGACATCTTTTCTCGTAATAACAAGATCTTTTCTCGTAAAAACGACATCTTTTCTCATAATAACGAGATGTTTTCTCGTTAAAACGACATCTTTTCTCGTAATAACGAGATCTTTTCTCGTAAAAACGACATCTTTTCTCGTTAAAACGACATCTTTTCTCGTAATAACGAGATCTTTTCTCTTAAAACGCCATCTTTTCTCGTAATAACGAGATCTTTTCTCGTAAAAACGAGATCTTTTATCGTAAAAAACAACATCTTTTCTCATAAAAACGACATCTTTTCTCGTAATCACGACATATTATGTCATAAAAACGTTTTGATGTTCCTGTTACAGATGATATGATTATATTATGTGAGCGAGCTAAGCGTTTGTCCACGCTGCCTTCGCCACAGTCCTGACCTAAAGGAGGATGCACGCTGCCGAAGTTATATAGAAATAGACTGTTTTAATCATTTTAATGTAATGTTTTCAATTGTAGCGTCATGTTTATTTGGATTAATCTCCAATCTGTCTACAATAACTGCCCTCAGACCCAGAGGATTTAAGATGATCATATCAAAACTGTTATTTCTGTATAATCGACTTGCTTGGAATATTATTTGGATGAATAAAGTTGGATTTTACAGAACATTTAAATACTAACAGAAATAAATAAAAGAAAAATGACATACAGTTTGATCGTGTTATGATGATGATGATTTTGTTCTGTTTAAAAAATGAAAAATAAACAAAGACAGATTTTTTTTGTATTTTGTATTTATTTTTTTGTTCATGAAAAGAGTGCTTATGCTTTAATATTTGTGCATGAGCGGCCCTGAAATGCCACTTTTCAACTCAGCCTGTCTACTGTCTATCCTATCATGCAGAATACATGTTCGTCTGATGTACCGCTCTGCAAATTAGTCACAATAACGTTTCTTTGCAAGTCTCATATAAGCGCAACACTGCATTAATCGGGTCAGCGGCGACAGCGCGATTACATACAGAGGAAAGAAATATAAATGTCTGCTTTATTTTATGTACTTCCACAATAACAACTAAACGTTACAAATTGCTTTTGTAAAAATACAGGGTGTGCTGTCGCACCTTATGTATAGGCAGCTTGAAAAATTACTTAAAAAAAACAAAAACAAAATTGTATTTATTCAATTCGTATAAATCCAATAAGATGTAGTGTACAGTCTTTCCCGTGTGAGTTCATTATCTGTAGCCTACCATTGTGCTTACACATAACCCAGAACAACAACCCGATGCGCGGCTTGATTTTGAAGATATAATTTTACATGTAGGCTATATATATATATATATATATATATATACATGTGAAATCATAATAAAGAATATAATATATATAATATAAGAATATATAAATATATATTTAGATCTAAATTCGGTGTGAGGCTAAAAGCCCAAAACATAAAATATATCCTCACACAGCAGGAATACAACTCCTGCAACACTGCATATTTAGCGTCTGGCTATATTTCTAGGTGTTAGAAACAGAAAGGTTATGCGCGTTAGAACATGTGTGACATGCGGAGTAAGCTGAATTTTAGCCTAATTTGGGAAAAAAGGCTAATGCTGAGATCTCATTACCCTTTACCACTGAGACTCAACACATATACTGTACACATAAGCTGTATGACAGAGGCATAGAGGACACAGGAAGGACAGAGGAAGAGTGAGTGAGACACAAGCTGTGTATGAATCAAGGAAATTGTCGCCTTAACAGGCACAAAAAATATGAACAAAAAATATGAAAAAAAATAAAATAAAAATATGAACACAAAACCAAACAAAACAATCCAACAAAAAAATAATTTGAGTCAAACAACACAAAACAAATGCACACACAAAACTAAACCAAACAAAATGCAAAAACACAGATAAAACAAAAAACAAATATTTAAAAGAAACAAAACAAAAACTTTATACAAAACACAAACAAAAGTAAATAAAGATTAAATAAAACACAAAAACCAAAACATAAACGTTTGACAGAAATAAAACATTAAAATAAAGACCACAACAAAAATAAATAAGCACATAACCAAAACAAAGTAAAAAATAAAAACTGAAACCAAACAACCAAACAAAAATTTAAAAGAAACAACAAACACAACAAAAAAACACATACACACACAAAAAATACACGAAAGAAAAATTCAAACAAAAACATTAAATAAAACACAAAAGCAAAACAAAAGACATTTAAAATAAACAAAACAAAAAAGAGACCAAATAAAACAATCAGACAAAACAACAAAGAAAGAAAATCAAACATCACAAAAAAACAAACCAAAAAACACTAAATTAAACCAAATGCAAAAACACAGATAAAACAAGCAAAAAAGTAAATAAAAATAAATAAAACACAAAAACAATTTAACATTTAAAAGAAACAAAACATTAAAATAAAGACCACAACACAAAAAACTAACACACAACCAAAACTAAATAAAACCACACCAGAAACAGAAACCAAACTTTACAAATTAAAACAAGAAACAACAAACACAACAAAAAACAAAAACAAAGAAACACAAGTATACACACACAAACAAAATAAAGACAAAACCAACCCAAACAAAAAGAAAAAAACACAGAAAATACAAAAATAAAAATTTAAAAGAAACAAAACAGAAAATTCTAACAAAGCAAAAACCAAAAAAATAAACAAAAACAAATATAAAAACACAAACAAATAAAAAACATCCAAAACAAACAAAACTATAAAACACACACAAAAGAAACCGAACAAACATTTAAAAGAAACAACAAAACAAGCAAATAAAAATTAAACAATTTTAAAGAAACAAAACAAAAAGAAATAAACATACAGTATACACACAAAAAAACACAAAACCAAACCAAAGAAAAAAACAGCTAAAACAAAACAAAAACATTTAAAAGAAACAAAATACAAAAACAAAACAAAATTAAATAAAACAAAAACAAAAGAAAACAAAGGCAAAATTTAAAAGAAACAAAACAATTAAATAAAAACCACAACACAGAGAATTTACAAACACAATACAAAGAAAAAAACACAAAAACAAACCAAACAAAAAGACAGATAAAACAAAAAACAAACATTTAAAAAAAAGAATCAAAACTCAAACCAACCAAAATTAAATAAAACACACAAAACAAGACAAAAAAAATGTAAAAGGAAACAAGACATTAAAATAAAGGCCACAACAACAACAAAACAAGAATTAAACAAAACAAAACAAACACACACAAACAAACCTTTACTGTGGAGATTTTTTAATCTTTCACTTTTATTGTGGTTAAAAAGTTTTAGCCCCCAGTTACTATGATTGACAGGAAATTAGCCCAGCAGAAGCACTTGGACAGTTTGGAGGGACAAGACGGAAGTTTTGTACTAAAGGACAGGGATGGATATACAGACCCTGGATTAAAGTTTATGATAAAGGGGGTCAGGTGATGTAACATGAGCATGATGGTGGTCTGATCACCATCACATATGTCCTTCTCTCTCAATGCATCATTCTCACTCTAAGCCTCAATCTGGGGGACACAGTGAAGAAATCATGCCTGAAATGAGTCTCTGATGCAGGGGGCCGACAGGGGACAGACGCCCCAACGGACCGACTGCATATCATTTATAAAGTGTGTGTGTGTGTGTGTGTCCGTTTCATCTACTCCTCTGCTCTCCTTCACGTGCCAGTAAAGCGTTACGGTGGACAGATGGTCATCTTGTCATCTTTTATTTTTCTTAGCGGCGGGCAGCACATGCTGTGAGTCCCTGATGAGTGTGCTCTCATCAACTCTGCCTTTCGGTGGACAGCCAGCTGTATCAGAGGGGACGGCAGTCGGGCTGGACGGACGCTAAACTTGAGAACCTCTAATAACCCGAAGGAAGATACCGAAATAAACTGAGGAAGGAGGAGCGGAGATCTTATGGGTAGATGAAGAGGGCACAGGAAGCGCGCGCTGTATGTTGAATAGGCTATCACTGTCAGGAAGGACATGAATAATTTATCAAGAGATCAAGTCCTGTTTGAATTGAAGGTGCTGCGCTGTGCTTACAGAGTGTGAACTAGAGAATGGCTTAAAATGAGTAGATAGACAGATGAATGCTCTAAATCATACTGCCGATGAATTAAACATTAATTTAATAAACAACAACAAAAGCAACATAAAATGTGTCTCTGTACTTACCAGATTAGAATAGATGGGCAGGTCCTTATAAGGGTTAATGAGGAGAAGAATGTGTCCAATGTAGGTCTGAAAAGACAAGAAAAAAAAAAAAAAAAGTCAGTCAAAGATACACTGGTCTCCTTTAAAATATTGTCTTGTTTATCGGGTTGGTAAAATTAGAGCGTTCCAAAATGAACTAATCACTGTTTTTAAATGTAAGGAAGAAATTTTGAGGATGTTGGTAACCAAACAATTCTTAATACTATGTTGTTGTTGTTTTTTTTTGTGAAAGTTGTTCATGAGTCCCTTGATTGTCCTGGACAGTTAAACTGTCTTCTGTTCTTCAGAAAAATCCTTCAGGTCCCAAAGATTCTTTGGTTTTTCAGCATTTTTGTGTCTTTGAAGCCTTTCCAACAATGCCTGTATGATTTTGAGATCCATCTTTTCACACTGAGGACAACTGAGGGACTCATATGCAACTACTACAAAAGGTTCAAACGCTCACTGATGCTCCAGAAGGAAACACGATGCATTGAGAGCCAGGGGGTGAAATTGAACTTATTTTGTCTTCTGGGAAACATGTAAGTATCTTCTGCAGCTTCTGAAGGGCAGTACTAAATAAAAAATACAAAATAAAATAAGAAAAATGTAGGCTACACATCTTCATTCTGTTCAAAAGTTTTCACCCCCAGCTCTTAATGAATTATATTCCTTTCTGGAGCTTCAGTGAGCATTTGAACCTTCTGTAATAGTTGAATATGAGTCTCTCAGTTGTCCTCAGTGTGAAAATTATGGATCTTAAAATCTTATAGTCATTGTTGGAAAGGGTTCAAATACACAAAAACGCTGAAAAACCAAAGTGGGACCTGAAGACCTTTGCACTTTAAAAAAATAAATACAACCTCACGCTGAGTCAATCACGTTTATACACTGCCTTCGAAACTTTCGTCCATCATTTTAAAAAAAATTAGATCGGGTTAATTTTTTTTTGCATTTTCACATCAGTATCAAGCATTTTGAGAGGTGTTTTGACAATTCTGAGCCATCTAAAGTTCTGTGTGTGACGAATTTTGACGAATACGGAAAAACATATGCAAAAATGTAAGACTTGATT